>NC_089583.1:99222343-99468913 GCF_019320115.1 Miscanthus floridulus | reverse complement strand
AAAAACTCTTTTCCGCCTTTGACTAACTATTAGTAAGGTAATCAACCATTTCATAAAACTCAACCTGTCATAAACGACGCAGCATGGATCCACATTCTACATGAGCCTCGGATATTACCAACTAACCATCAGTTCAAGTATAAAAACCAATCAGCACTTGCTAAGCATATTCTAGTTCCTTTCTAGGACAAACTTATTCCGTTTTTCTATTGAAAACTTGCAAAATTTATACACCCTATTTGACCCATTGTGGTAGCTGTCTCAACTCTCAAGAGTATAATACTGAACAAGTCCTAGTTTGAGAATGTTGTATCACATTGAACAAGTTCTATTTATATTGAACTATTAGACTTGGTCAGTAGCTAAGTCCATTAGTTCATAGTTGGCTACTGTGTAGCTCTTGACGGCTAATAGTTCAACAGCTAAATTGCATGCCAAACAGCTGACTGAAACCTTTGCTAAAGAAATGTTTGTGTTGAACTCAGGCATCGGTAATACCCGACAGACATATGAACCTAATCAGCTTTACTGATCTTTTAGACGATCTTTCAGACATTTCTCCTCTGAATATAAACAATCCTTTGATTATCATTAGTGGTGTTTGGTTAGCTGATTTGCTTGAATACACCACCTTTCTAAAGCTGGTATGCTCACCTCTTTGAAACATTCCATCGAATAGTGTGGCGCATGGTGGTGGCATGGCGCACGCAAGCAAGCAAGCTAGCTAGCACGAGCCCCACACCTGAAACCATGGACTTCAACAATGGAGAAGGCCACGGGCACGGCAAGGCTCGGGGAAGAACACACCACCGTGCGTTCGCTGGAGAGGACCCCGCCACCACGCCACATGTCCCATCCGCACCCTTTGCCTGCGCTTGGCTGCTCGTGCTGCTGCCATGGCCGTTGCGCTCGGCTGCTGTTGCTGCTTTCCATGGCCGCGCGCGCACTGAGGAGGAGCTCCGCCCACGGCTCGATGCACCTGGACCCCACCTCCGACCGTGCCAAGAAGCTCCTCCAAGAAGCACGGCAGAGCACCTCCCCTGCTCGAGTCACGAAGGGGAAGCGCGGAGTGGGGGCGCGGAGAAGAGCGGTGGGGAGGAGGGGGCCGGGGCGGGGGTCTGCTCGGTGAGCTCTGGTTGTCTTCTCGAGCACCAGCAGTGAGATTTGCAGTGTCGGGGCGGGATTTTGCTCAGGATTTGCAGGGGAAGGGCGGCGGCGGCGGTCGTGTGTGCTACAGTGGCGCTGGCATCTTGGCGTAGGTGGCCGGCGGCGCAGGTGGGGGGAGGGGGAGGGGGCGGCAGAGGAGAGGCGGTGCAGGGGAGAGGAGGGAAGGGAGCACGAGGAGAGGCTTGCAGCCGGTGGCTAAAAGAGCTAAGAGAGACGCGCGCGTGGGCCTATAAGCCCAAGTTTGCCGAGTGTCTCACATCTGACACTCAAAAACAAATAAAAGAATTTACCGAGTGTTAGATATTAGACACTTGGCAAAGAATTTTTTATTTTTATTTATTTTTCTCTTTTCATGGAGGGACATGTGGGTAATGTTTACCGAGTGTCGTAATTTACCGAGTGTTTTCCATATTGCCGAGTGCCGGAGTTACCGAGTGTTTCAGTAGAATTGCCGAGTGTCATAATGTTGCCGAGTATTTTTTTAGTAAGGCACTCGGCAGTAGGGATGAAAACGGATCGGATACGGACGGATATCATCGATATTACATTTGTTTTCATATTTTTTGTTCGGATTCGGATTCGAATACGGATAGTGTCAACTATGTCGGATAGGATACGATTGGATATCGACATCACAAATATGCGATTTGAGTATTCGAATACAGATACGGTATCGGATGTTGGATATCTGGACTCGGATACGGACATATCTCGACCCCTCTAAACGGATTTGGTTTCAAATACGGTCGGAAAATATCCGTACCGTTTTTATCCCTACTCGGCAGACAGAGAGTTTGCCAGAGTGTCGGAATCTTTGCCGAGTATTTTTAGTTTGGCAGTCAGCAAAGAGATGATTTGTGTCTGATAAATACACTCGGCAAACAATAGACACTCGCAAAACCTTCTATTCCGGTAGTGGCCGTGGGCAGCTGCGTGAGGCGTCGTGCCGTGGACTGCAGCTGGGGCTAGAAGGCGGGCACATGGATAGGCAGTGGTCAGGAGGAAAGGTCGGAGCTTTAGGCTCCGATGGACTCATCGGCCATGGATGGTGGCCTGGCTGTGGCGGTCACCGTCGATGGGAGTCGCTGCGGGACCTGAGCTTGTCATGGACGGCGGGCTCTGGGTGGCTTGAATGACGCCGGGCAAGGCTCGGGGTCGCGGTCATCTGTCGGCTCGGCGAAGGAAGGGGCGTCGGGGCACGGCATCGGCTGCGATGAGGCCCGGCGTGCGGTGAAGCTTGACGGGGTGGCGTATAGCGGCTGGCTCGGTGAGGTCATGGCGCTGGTCAGGTTCACCGCCGGGTGGTGCGGTGCTCAGCGGCTGAACGGCGAGGTCGCAGATGGTGCGGGCTGCTGCAGAACGGTCATGCTCTTGGCATGGATGCGAGAAGGGGACGGCCTGGTGAGTAGGGCGCCGAAAGGCATGGCACGGCGGTGGCGAGGCGGGTGCCGGGCTCACAGTTGCTACGCCTTCCTGTGAGTGCGAGAACCAGAACACGGCACACAGGCCGGTCTTAGGCGAGAACTCACGGTGGTGAAGGTAAAGGTGGAAGCATTGGCTTGGAGGGTGGCTCACGATGGCGCGGGGTGCTAGTCCGCGTGATGCAGGGAGAGGTAGAGCTTGTGATGTCGTCGGCGAGGCGCGACGCCGAGGTGGAGCGCAGCGCCGAGAGCTCCGGGGCGAGGCAGTGCTCGGTGGCAGGAGGCTCGCCGGGCCGCTCTAGTGGCGACGCGAGTGCTGACGGAGCGGTGGCGACACGATCTCCGAGCGACACGGCTTGGCGACGAGACCGCCGTGGGCGGGCGATGGCGTGGAGGCAGACGATCAAGACGTGGCCGAGTCGTGGTGCTGCCGACGCGCCGTAAAGGTGGTCGCGCCGCGGCTTCCCACCGGAGATGAGGACAACCACGGCGTCCTCCTCGCAACTCCGGCGACCCTGGACGCGCCGAACCAGGGTGAGGCGTCCGTGGCCCGTGGAGGGCAGAGCAGTGGAGGAGGAGGGTTGGTGGCGGTGGGCAGGGGAAGATCACTACTAGAGAACAGACTTTAGAACGATGTCCCAATTTGGCATTAGCCTCGACATTTTTTGTCCCCGGTTGGTAATACCAACCGGGACTAAAGGTTTTTTACTCCCGGTTGGAGCCACCAACCGGGACTAAAAAGTCCTCCAACCTTTAATCCCGGTTGGTAATACCAACCGAGACTAAAGGTAGACCCTTTAGTCCCGGTTGGTAACACCAACCCGGACTAAAGGACACTTTAGTCCCAGTTGGTAACACCAACCGGGACTAAAGGTTCCCCGATGGGTTAGTTCAAAAGGAAAGCATCCCATCTATTGTAGATGTGTTGTGTAGGTGGGGTGGAAAGCTCCGCGTGAGGTAGTGCATGAGGTCCTGGTTCGAATCTCACAGGGCGCAGCGGTGGGAGGCATTATTTTTTTTAAAGCTAGAAGGATCTTTAGTCCCGGTTGTGGCAAACCGGGACTAAAGAACACCACCTTTAATCCCGAAACGCTAGTCCCGGTTGGGAAACCGGGACTAAAACCAGTTCCCAACCGGGACTAGATGTCAGTTCTGTAGTAGTGGATGGTGAGAGCGAGTTCGGACGAGGGTTCTTATAGCCGCGGTGCTAGGGTTCCTGGTGAGGGCGCCGGCTTCCACGCCGTTTGATAGGACGACGGAGCGACGTGCGAGCATCCGGGGGTGCGGGTAGGTGAGCGAGCTGGGAAGCTTCCAGAAGGGGGAGCGTCAGGCTGTGTCCGCGCCGTTCGGTCATGACGGCAATCGCGGCGCGGGGCGCGGCGCAGGGCGGGCCCGGCTGGCGTCACGCATGGGCATCCGATGGGGTGGCAGCCTGGTTCCTGGGCTTCAGCGGCGGGCGGAAAACACAGGCGCGCTGCTCTGCTTCGGACAAACTGCTTCGGACAAAAAGCGAAGGAGACGACGGCGTCCGTACGGGAAAGAAGACGGAGGGAAACGGAAGCAAGCGATCTCCCGGCTGACAGAAGGGCCCAGCAGACGCGCACATGATTGGCAGAGCAGGGGAAACTGGGCTGCGGCTGGTGCTCGTGCTGGACCGGTTGGCTTACCAGGCTGGGCCAAGAGAGATGGCGGTGGATGATGCTGCTAAGTGCGGCTTGGTCTGTGTCGTGCATGGATGCCTGCCTAATTACGTGATTAACGTACTATAAGCAAACGGGCACAGGAGCATGCACGGCTGTGCAGCCTGTTGGCTTGCCCAGGCTAGAGTTGGCTGCTGGTCAGGGAACAAAGGGAAAAGGTTTCCTATTTACTCTTGGGGGTTTTAATCCAAACTACCACTACTGGAAACGCGTACTTTGCCGAGGGCCTGAGGCTTTGCCGAGGGCCAAATATCGGGCACTCGGCAAAGAGACTCTTTGCCGAGGGCCAGAAAGGAGCCCTCGGCAAATAACGGCCCTCGGCAAAGAGGCCTTTGCCGAGGGTACGACCCTCGGCAAAGACAGGCCCACGGCAAATCAAATCTTTGCCGAGGGCCTCGGCCCTCGGCAAAGATACCCTCGGCAAAGTAGGTCCGTTGGGTTCACGGCGGCCATTTCCCGTCAAACTTTGCCGAGGGCCACCCGTTAGGCCCTCGGCAAAGGTTCGGCCAAATTTTTTTTAAGTCTTTGCCGAGGGCCCCAGACCAGGCCCTCGGCAAAGATTTTTTAAAAACCAGTTTCGGCCAAGTTTTTTTTTTTTAAATCGGCTTTGCCGAGGTCCCGAGGCTAGGCCCTCGGCAAAGAGGACCTTTGCCGAGGCCAGATCCACGGCCCCGGCAAAGATTATTATTTTTATTTTAAAATTCTTTGCCGAGGGCCACAGGTCAGGCCCTCGGCAAAGAGCCTCGGCAACTTTTTTTTTTTTTTTAGCCCAGTTTTTTGTGGTGCTACGATACATTGTTTTGAACTCAATTTAAATTCAGGCCAATTTTGATTTTGTGTTGTATATTTCCTTTAATTTATTTCGATCTTCGATTTTTTTTAATATGTCAAATTTGAACGCAGGTGCATGGAATATTGCAATGTAGTGTTTCGAAAAAATGTTATTCATGTTAATTGGTGCATGTTGAGTCCCTATCCACGAGCTCGCATCAAATTTCACGCATCTTGTTCGCGTAACATGGCGACCGACTTGCCGGAAAGTGTTTTAAAATATTAAAAATCCATACGAAGCCGAAAATCACGAAACTTGGCGAGATGTCATGTTATCGCATGGTAGGCTGTGGTAAAAAATTGAGAATGGTTCGAGCGAGTTTGCGACGTCGGTGCCTGAAACCCAGAATCTCCACATGTGATCCAAATTCCCATCGAAATTTTTAAAAAAAAAACGTCGACCGTCGTCTCCCTCCCCACGCGCCCCCGTCGAGCCGGCCCCCGCGCGTCCACCACCGCCGCCGCGCACCCCCGCCGCGGCGCCCGCTGCTGCGCGCGCCCGCCGCCGCTTGCCGCTGCTGCGCGCGCCGTCTGCACAGAGACCGGACGACACAGCGAGAGCAAAGGGATGCCCCGCGACCTCCAGAAACCGCAGCAGCTAGCCCGCCGCCGAGAGGCCGAACGATGAGAGACTGGCGAGCCCAAGCCCGAGCAAGCCCCGCGCGCCCACCGCCGCGCGTGCACGCGGGTCGCCCCGCGCCCCCACAGCGCCGCGCGCTGCTGCCGCGTCGCGCCGCACGCGCTGCCGCGCCTCGCGACGCGCGCGCTGCCGCCTCGCGCGCGCAGCCGCGCCCCGCTGCCCGCGCCCGACGCACCCCGCACCGCCCTCGGCCGCCCAGCGGCCCCGGTGACCCACCAGCGTGCCCCAGCCGCCCACCACGCCCAGTGCCGGCCGAGGTCGCACCCTGCCTCCGTTCCCCGTCTCCGTCGAGCAAGGGGAGTCGAACCGCCTCGGCCGGCCCTCCGGTGGCTCCCCTCACCGGCCTTCCACCCGACACCCAGCCCACAGGCCGCCTCCGTCGCCGGTGCTGTGGAGGGGAGGAGGCAGAGGGTGAGTTGGAGGAAGGAGAAGGAGAAGAGGAGAAGGGGAAGGGGAAGAAAAGGAGAAGAAGAGGAGAGGAGGAAGGGGAAGAGAAGGAGAAGAAGGGGAAAAGGAGAGAAGAAAGGGAAGAGGGGGAGAGGAGTACTCCGACGCCGCTCGACCTCGCCGGAGAAGAAAGTGACCTCCGCACCGCGACGCCGACTCCACCGCAACCCTAGGTAAAACTCTCGTTGTCGGCCTTCGTGCCGTATGTGGTTGTGTGGGGCCTTCGTGCCGTAAGTTGTTATGAGGGCCTTCGTGCCGTTGTGGTTATCGGCCTTCGTGCCATTTTGGTTGTGTGGGCCTTTGTGCCGTAAGTTGATATGAGGGCCTTCGTGCCGTTGTGGTTGTCGGCCTTCGTGCCGTTGTGAATGTCGGCCATCGTGTCGTTTTTTTGCAGGTTTTGGAAACCTCCCGTGCGGGGGAGGTGCTGCCGAAATTTTGAACAAAAAATAACCTATTGTCTTTTTATGCAGGAGAAGAGTACGTCGGAGGGGACCCGGAGGACCCCGATCGTCTTCGTCGATGTTGCGGTTCTGCCGTCACTGCGTCGCCTCGCCACTGCGTCGATTCGCCACTGCCCCGCTAGCCTTACTTCACCGACACCCTAGGTATAAAAACCTCTTTTTGCCGCATGTCTGTCGTAGCCCGCGGTAACCCAGTTAGGCGTCTCCCGTCCGAAAGAGATACGGTCGTAGGTATGGATCTTTGCGTATCTGCGACCGTATCTGTTTCGGATTGTCCACGTTTTTTGGACAGCCCGTGGATGCGTTGATGGGTTAGTTTCCATGGTCCGCTCCGGTCCGAGAAGGAGTTTCGGCAACACCTCCCTGTTGTTCTCCGGATACACACTCTCCCTTGCAGGACGTGTATCGGGAGAACACCGGGGAGGTGCTGCCGAAATTCTGTCTCGGAGAGGAGCGGAGCATGGAAACTGACCTCATCTACGCATCCGCGGGTGGGATTAGGACCTATCCTCACCTATTAGACAGTAGGAACACCGCGTAGATGCAATTGATGGTCACATACTCTATGCTGTAAATGTTAAAGGATGGAGGACCGTCAGTGGATGTACACGGGCTGGAGAAGCGGGAGTGACTACGACTATGAATGGGTGAAGGGGACAGATGGTTTCTTGAAACATGCATTTGGCCCAGGAGCAGGAGGACATTCTCTAGTTTGGTGTCCTGCAGCAAATGTGACAATAGGAGAAAAGTAGACGAGAAGACCATGGGTAGACATCTTGTGTTCAATGGTTATACGCCTGGCTACCAGCAGTGGATCTACCATGGTGAAGCAGATCGTATAAGAGCAGAGGTGGTGAGAGCACGCCTCGAGGCTTTTGATGATGATGCCGGGGTAGCAGACATGCTAGATGACGCCCACCAAGCTCACTTCGCTGAACGACGTGAGAAGGAGGAGAGAGGAATCCGCAAAGGACTTCTACAAAATGTTGGACTCGGCACAGAAACCCTTCACGAGCGTACAATGATTTCTCAGCTAGATGCGATTGGACGCGTAATGGGGTTGAAGGCCGAGTTAAACCTGAGTCGAGAAGGCTTCGATAAGATGGGCCGTGTTTGGCACCATGCTACCGGAGAAGCACACTTTGCCGACGAACTTGTACGAGGCAGAGAAACTCCTTCGTATGCTTAAGATGCCGTATGACAAGATACATGTTTGTCCGAAGGGGTGCGTCCTATTTAGGAAAGAACAAAGGATGCAAATTACTGTCCGAAGTGTAAATCCTCCAGGTACCTGGAGGTAGACCTGGTGATGGTCAGAAGAAGCAGCTTCCGATCCCCGCGAGAGTGCTGGTCACCTTCCTTTCCTACCGAGGATCCAACGGCTATTCATGACTGAGGAATCCGCGAAACAGATGACATGGCACAAAGATGGCAAACGGTACAATCCTGGGAAGATGGTACATCCGTCTGATGCTGAAGCATGGACGTATTTCAATGACAAACATCGTGACAAAGCAGCTGAGGCTCGTAATGTACGTGTCGCGCTGGCAACAGATGGGTTCAATCCTTATGGAATGATGGCTGCCCCATACACATGCTGGCCCATTTTTGTTATCCCCCTCAATCTCCCTCCCGGCATCTCCTTTCAACGGCATAACGTATTCTTGTCGTTGATAATTCCTGGACACCCGGGGAGTAATATGGGTGTGTTCATGGAGCCTGTGATTGATGAATTGATCCACGCTTGGGAGAAGGGGGTATGGACATACGATCGAGCTACAAAGACAAGCTTCAAAATGCACGTTTGGTACCACTACTCCCTGCCTGACTTCCTGGCGTATGGTTATTCGCCAGCCTTGTGTGTTCACGGGAAGTTCCCATGCCCAGTATGCAAGGAAGCCGTGAGGTTCATTTGGTGAAGAAGGGTGGCAAGTATTCGTCGTTCGACTAAGCATCGTCAGTTCCTCCCTCTAAACATGAATTTAGAGAAGACATCAAGAGCTTTACGAAAGGTGTCAAAGTGACAGACCCTAAACCGCACTTGAGGACTGGTGCCGAGGTTCGTGTTCAGATAGATGCTCTCGTGCCCAATGAAGAAGGTGGTTTTGTGGGATATGGTGAGGAACATATGTGGACTCATAAATCCTGGCTTGACGAGGCTCCCCTATTTCGATGACCCTTCTTCTGCCACATAACATTGAGTAATGCACACTGAAAAGAATATCGCCGAGGCACTTTGGGGAACTCTCATGGACACTGACAAGTCTAAGGACAACGTTAAGGCTAGAGTGGACCTAGCGACGTTGTGCGATAGACCGGAATCAAGCGATGCAGCCTCCTAAGTGGCCGAAACAAGAACTGGAAAAGGCCTAAGGTCAATTTCATCTTGCAAATCGATCAAAGGAGGAGGTACTAAAATGGATGGCAGATGTTAATGTTTCCAGATGGATATGCAGCGAATCTTAGCAGGGGAGTGAACTTAGGCACTCTGCGAGTCAACGGGATGAAGAGTCATGACTACCACATATGGATTGAGCGGCTTCTTCCGGCGATGGTCCGAGGCTATGTCCCTGAGCATGTCTGGCAAGTGCTGGCAGAGTTGAGCTTTTTCTTCCGCCAGCTTTGTGCCAAGGAAATATCTCAGGACCGTCTGCTCAGGACTTGGAAAAAGCGGCACCTGTGTTGCTCTGTAAGCTGGAGAAGATCTTTCCACCCGGCTTCTTCTTGCCGATGCAACATCTGATTGTGCACCTCCCGTCCGAGGCACGTTTGGGGGGCCCGTGCAGGCCCTGTTGGTGCTATCCAATCGAGAGATGTCTAAAGACTCTTCGCAAAAAATATACAAATAAAGCCAGAATTGAGGCTTCCATTGCAGAGGCATGCCTTCGGGAGGAGGTGGCAAACTTCACAACTGCTATACTACAAGCCGAACCTTCCTAGCAATCATAATCCACCCCCTCGTTACAATACTGGCGGAAAATGAATCGACCCTGAGCCTTTTCCAAGGCCAACTCGGCAGCGCAAGTGGATCAACCCCAAAGCTATTGGGAAATGAAGAGTGGCGCAGTATCATGCTATATGTGTTGAATAACCTTACCGAGGTGCAGCCGTTCATCAAGTAAGTTCTCAACGAACTTATTTCAATATGCCGTCACTATTCTGCATCCAACCCCATTGATTCTCGTTCGGACAGGGAATTTGTTCGTGAATTCTGGCATCAATCAAGGGATCCTACCTCGCATGAACAAGACACCCTTGTTTCGCGGGGTGCGGGAGCGGGGAGGCCTGATTTCATTTCTTGGTTCAAACAAAAGGTAATGTCCAATTTAGCTCGTACGTTCGATCGTCCAAGGTGATCGTACGTTTGATTAATATAACGATCTATCATGATTCACCTTGCAGGCCCAGACCGATTCGTCCATGAGCGACGAGTTGAAACAGGTTGCAAACGGCTGTGATGTTAGGGTGAAGTCATTTACCGGCTATGACGTGAACGGATATCGCTTCCACACAACAAGTTACGAGCAGATTCGGCCCAAACGAAAAACCACAAATAGCGGAGTTTGTACGTCGGCACTGATGGCCTCGACTATCATGGTAGAGTTGAGGAAATCTATGAACTCTCATTTTATGGAGACGAACCTCTTAAACCTGTCATGTTCAAATGCCACTGGTTTAATCCTCGATCAACGAGACGAACCCCTCATCTTGGGCTAGTGGAGATTCGAGAAGATTCCATCTATCCTGGAAAAGATGTCTACATTGTGGCTCAACAGGCCGTGCAAGTGTATTATACTCGATACGCCAACCAAGACAAAGAGGATCTTAAGGGTTGGGCTATTGTGCACCAGGTATCTCCACATGGTAAACTACCTGCCCCAAACGATGATGATTACAACTTCAACGCAAACACATATGATGGACAGTTCTATCAAGAAGATGGGCTACCAGGCACGTTTGAGATAGTCTTACCCGAAGCAATCGAAATGGAAGTAGACAACGAAACGGTTGATGACGAGGTCGATGGAGATGTGGTGGTAAATGCCAAGGACATAGCAATGCTTGAGCGATTACTTCTAGGCAATGACGACGATGACAACATAGAACCTTCGGATAGTGTTGCCCATTTGGACAATTTTGACAGTGATGATGAGACCTATGATCCCAATCATGAAGATTATTCCTAATACATGTAATACTATGGTTTTTTAATTTATGTTTTGTTTATATATTTTGAATCTATTTCTAATATATGTACTAATTAGTCTTGTTCATTCTTTGTGATTGCAGGTGATTGGACAAAGATGGCGAGCAGACGATCCACGCCGTGACACGCCCCTCGGTTTACGGGAGAGACCGCCCTCTCCTTCGAGGTGAGGGGTCATCGTCCGGGTAGCGTCCGCAGGAGGTGACGAGAGGAGACCAGGGGCAGCCACCGCAGGAGGCAGTGGTCTCCTCCCTCGACACGTGACGAGGTGCTGGAGGAGGAGCAGCGTGACAGGCCACTGGCTCGTCCTCGTCGGAGGAAGAGAGGGGTCAGCAGACGGGCGAGGGAGACGAGGCGCTCGAGGGCGAGGGAGGCGAGGCGCCTCGAGGGCGAGGGAGGCGAGGCGCCTCGAGGGCGAGGGAGAGGGTACCGCTACCCGGAACTCTCTACGAGCGAGGTCCCAGCGAGCCTCCCTCTGGTTCCGCTTCCTCACAAACCGCTCAGTGATTCGGCCTATGGCAAAGAGGTAAGTAACTATGGATGTTATCACAACTACTTCATAAGATATGTTGGAAATCTTAAGAGAAACTGATAAATTTTCTTAATCACTTGTGCAGGGCCTGGTTGGTTTTGTCGGGTACTCCAGCACGCACCCCCGCAGCATCCTTGGTGTTTTGTGCAGGAAATGGTACCCCGGCATTGTGCAACTGTCCGAAGAGCCGGTGGTGCGGGAGCCGGCCTCCAACTGGGACAGGTACGCGCTGGTCACGGATGACACTTACCGCAACAAGCAGGAGCGAGTATTGGCGGAGTTTTGGGTAAGTCTCTCTCGCACAACATTGCTTAATACATCGCATTCATTGGTTAAATCTTTTATTGAAATAATGAATGGATACATGGTTTTGTATGCAGAAATATTTCAAGGCCGAAGAAGGACTTGAGGCCCAGGCGGATCGGGCGGCTGCCGCAGCTTGTAGGAAGTACGTCACCGAGATGCACCACCATGGGCGCGTCCAGGCCCACATAGACTACTACAGGTCGGTACTTAGGCAGTCCTCCCCAAGCCTCAAGCAAGACGGATTACGCTGACCCGGGACCAGTACCTTGAGGTAGGCGAATAACATTCATAATGATTCGTTTGATATTAAGTAGGTTCAATTTCTTCTTATATGTCAAATACTCGATGACTTGTAGGTGATTCCCTGGTGGTGCCGATCGTATCCTGAGTGCTGGGCCATGATCGTGGACAAGTGGTTATCACAGGACTTTGTTGACACGCACGAGAGGCAGCGGGAACAGCGTCTGATGAGGCAAGGTCCAACTCACCATCAAGGCAGTCGTAGCCTCCCCGGATACAAACAAGCATACGTAAGTGATTTCTTTCATTTATTTTGACGCTCAATTCTTTGATTTCTCACCATCTTCCCGTCTTTCTCGCAGGAGGCTGCGCACCCGGGCGAGGAGATCTCGGAGTTCTCTGCGTGGGCTATGTCTCACATGGGCAGGGCGTCGTCCTCTGTCTCCTTCGACCCGGCTGCCCCGCCCCAGGTGTACTCCGACCCGAACGTGTACACTAAAGTCCAAGAGTACACGTCAACGGTAAGGAGGATCTATGGGGAAGATTACAATGTGCGCACTGAGCCCATTGATGCAGAGGCGATTGTCGACGAAATATGGTCGGCAGTCCACCGAGGGGGGGTGCCCGTGGTGGTAGATAATCGGTAGAGGTGCGCGTGATCTGGAACCAGATGGTGACACAAGGCGCAGAGACAACGATTTAGACAGGTTTCGGGCCGTCTGATCGACGTAATACCCTACGTCCTGTGTCTTTGGTGTATTGTATTGAGATGTATACTGTATGATCCGTCCCTGAGGGGGACCCCTGCCTCTCCTTATATACTCTGGAGGAGGAGGGTTACAAGTAAAGTATCCTATTTGGTACTATTACAATATCTAGCACAACTTTGTAATCTTGCCATGTACGCCTTGATCTCACGGGCCAGGCCACCTCGGATGGTGCGGCCCATGTACCATCTTGTGGTACCCGGGGGTATATCCCCCACAGCTAGTCCCCGAGCGCCATGTATTCTGATGCGACACGCCATTTCAACCTTCTCCGAACAGTGAGGCTTGAGTTCTTGACATCTCCGACCACCGTTGTCGCCGGAGAAGGAGGTTGTCCGAAGAATGTATGGTGCTCTTAAGAAAAAAGAAATAGATTTCCGTCCCAGGAAGTGTACCCACTTGTATTTCTGAAAAGAAATGTAAGTGCGTCTTGAAGCGTAGCATCTTTGATCATCAGAGGCATAGTGGTCGAAAAACAAGCACATTCACCGCAAGGTGAAGTGTGCCCACTTAGTCCCCGAGCCTGGTAGTAGGTGACTTAGGCGCGTGGTGCCAGGGTCTAAAAAGAATTCCCAGTTAAATTGAGAACCCAATCGTCGTATAGGCGATACGAGATGCGCCGACAGGTGCATCGTACCGATGTAGTCCCCGAGCTTGCTGGAAGGCGAGGTATGAGCCTTGTAGCAAGGTCTAAGTGAGAAAAAATATCCCAACTATATGCGAGTCGCCAGTCGCATGTAGTCGAGATGCAAAGTCCCCGAGCCATGGTCGGAGAGTGGTCGAGCAGTCCCCGAGCACAGGTCGAGGAGCGAGCGACGAAGTCCCCGAGCCGTGGTCGAGGCAGTCCCCGAGCACAGGTCGAGGAGCGAGCGACGAAGTCCCTGAGCCGTGGTCGAGGCAGTCCCCGAGCACAGGTCGAGGAGCGACCGACGAAGTCCCCGAGCCATGGTCGAGGCAGTCCCCGAGCACAGGTCGAGGAGCGACCGACGAAGTCCTCGAGACGTGGTCGGAGCTCAGCGGAGCTGCTCAAGATGTGGTCGACGTGGTCGGAGCTCGGAGTGGTCTGGCGAGAAGTCCCAGAGCACGGAGTGGTCTGGCGAGTCCCCGAGCACGAGCGTGGTCTGGCCAGAGTCCCCAAGCACGAGCATGGTCTGGCCAGAGTCCTCGAGCACCGTAGTGGTCTTGGCGAACCCTGAAGCATGAGCTCGCTGATCGAACTGTGTTCCTGAAAAATAAACACCGAGAGCGGTAATACATGATGGTGTACGAAATATATTGACCTCTCTATAGGAGGTGAAGTAAACACCTGGTGTTCGGTTGGCGATGAATTATACTTGGTGTAATATTCGAAAAATAACATTAGCTGTATTTAGCCCTTTTGTTATGTAGAGGCGTAGCGCGATGTGTTAACCTGTCCTGAAGAATGCGCCAGCCCTGGGCTGACCAACATCTCGTAGCGCGAGGTACGGAACACTGTCGCGCGTAGAGTGCCAGTGTTACCAGGGAGCGACTGCCGACTACCCGTAGCGCAGAGGGCGGACTCTCATGCACGCGTGGGGTGGAGCCGGAGACAGTGCCGGCTCTGGGATTCTCAAGCAGGAAGGAAAACGTATCGGCGAACCGTTGTAAAAACTTATACATGTTTTGGACTGTATGTATGGAGAAAATTCGACGCGGAGCGCACCCTAAGGGTGGTCGGCGGAGGTGTACGATGATCGAAGAAATTTTCAATTAAAAATAATACTTAGCTTTATTGACGACCGGTGGGTGTAGTCGGTGTGTTGCGATGTTCGAGAGATGGCTTGACGTGTCGTTGGCGATGAAGTTGTCTAGTCCTCGAGCCTTTTGACCTGTCGTCATGACTGTGGTCGCGATTGTCGTAGCGCCGTTCTTCGCGGCGATCATCATTGCGACGTAGTCTTGTGGTCGAGGTGTCGACGTGGTCGGAGCTCGACGGAGCTGCTCGGGACGTGGTCGACATGGTCTGGTGGTCGAGGTGGTCAGAGCTCGGCGGAGGCCATCGAGCGGTGACGACGAGTCGACGGCGAGGGACATCGGCGAAGGCCGTCGAGCGGTGACGATGAATCGACGGCGAGGGACGTCGGCGAAGGCTGATGAGGGCAGCGACGGCGAGTGGCTCGCCATGGATATCGGCAAAGGCCGCCGAGTGGTGACGACGAGTCGACAGCGAGGGACGTCGGCGAAGGCTGATGAGGGCAGCGACGGCGAGTGGTCGGCGAGGGCTGACGAGAGCAGCAACGGCGAGTCGTCGACGAGGGCCAACCAGAGCAGCGGCGGCTAGTCATCGATGAGGGCTGACGAGAGCATCGGCGACGAGTTGTCGACGAGGGCCGACAAGAGCATCGGCGGCGAGTTGTCGACGAGGGCCGACGAGAGCATCGGCAGTGAGTCGTTGGTGAAAACGACCTCGGAGGTGGTTCCGAGATCGGATCTGCTGTCGCAGGGGCTGGTGTAGCAGCGATGAATCGTCGTCGTGGACCGGGATGGATCTCCACGAGATTGACGACGAGAACGCGTTGTTGATTTGAGGTCCATCTGGCTCGCCATGGATCAAGCGCACACCCCCTACCTGGCGCGCCACTGTCGACGAAATATGGTCGGCAGTCTATCTAGGGGTATGCCCAAGGTAGTAGATTATCGGCAGACAGATGCGCAAGCCCCAAACAAGACGGTGACGCAAGACAGACATGAGGTTTTATCCAGGTTCGGCCGCCAATAAGGCGTAATACCTACGTCCTGCGTCTGATTTGTATTGCTGTATGTTAATGAGAGATGTTTTTTAGAGGGGTCCCCTGCCCACCTTATATAGTCCGGGGGGCAAGGTTACAGATCTGGAAACTAATCCTAGTCAGTTACAATTGCCATATGTGGCCGAACAAGGATTCCTATTCTAACCGACCAGGATCCTGCTTGGTCGCCAAATCCGCCTTGATTCCTTGTGCGGGACTCCGATCAGGTGGACCGAGCCGCACGTTGTTTTTCGGGTGGACTGAACCCATCGATCCGGGCCAGCCCAAGCTTAGCCGTAAGGGTATAGGGGTTAATACCCCCACAACATTATAGGTATTTTATGGAAACTACATGCATAAATATATCTACCTATGAGTCCTACTAGTATAGGTCGAGTAGTTGCTATGCTCAGAATATCGGTAGCGTGAGTAACCTACCATTACTCACAAATAGGTGATAATTATGATCACTCATGATAAAGTGGTGGAAAGGAAAGTGGTGATCGGTCAGGGATATGGTTTGGGTACTAGTGAGTGTAAGAGGTTGTGTCCTACGGCCAATAGGGCATAGCTTGGTTACACTTTTTCTCTATCTATGACAATTAAGGACCGGCTGTTGCATTGGATGCTAGGTGAGTCACAGACTTATTGTCCCGAGCACATACTTGGGTATGGGCGTAGGGAAGACTCGTTGCTCTCTTATCATAGATTTGGCTCTTTCTGGATTGACTGATTAGAGGCAGGGATGGTGGAGGTTCTTGCACAGCACTGAGTCTAGGACTTAGGAGTGGGGGCTTGGAGTCCAAGTTTGGACGGGGACCTAGACACCTGGGACAGAAGGGTGATGGGTTAGTCCTACTTGTGCCTAGGGTACAAGCGGGGTGTGTGTTTTGGGAGTACCTAGATAGGGGCATTGATTCGTGAATCGCTAGGAAATCCGGTACGGTTTGTCTAAACTCTAGCACCGTAGTAAGAACTAGAAAATGAAAGGCAATGAAATGGAACTGATTGCTCAACTCTTGCTTGAAAGTAGAATAGGTGCTTACATATACTGGTTAGATCATAAACTAATATGGTTGTTAATAATAACATAAATAAGGACTCACTATTAGTATTGTTTTATGCAAAAAGAAAACCCAGCAAACCATAAAGCTTTACATATCCATTAGAGTCAGGAAATTATTTCCCCTAGATGGATAAGTCTTGTGAGTACATCATGTACTCAGGGTTTACTTACCCCTATTGTAGGTAATGCATGAGGAGTGTGGATGATTCATCTAGTGGGCACAGATGGATCCTTGTTCCTTATCGCTAGATGTTTATTTTTAATTTCCGCTGTTTAATATTTCGCACTCTGATATTTGGCAATGCAATAATAAATTTCTAAGGACTCTAGATGTATGAAATGGATTAAGTATTGTAACTCGTTCTCATTATTAGATCCTTGGGAAAAATGTGGATCTTTCGGGTTCTCCCTTGGGGTGTGCTCGATGGATTCCGCCCGCTATAGCTTACTTTCAGGGTGCTTTGTGTCTGGTGGAAGACAAGCGTCTCCGTAAGTATGTTATTTCATGCGGTTCTACCACACTTCTCCTATAAGTTCTTGAGATGCTTACCTTCGAGATTTGACATATTGATCACTATTCTAGTGAGGAGTGGTTTAGACACCATGACATCAAACCAAGTGTTGGGAGATGTGATGACCGATGACGCCTATAGAGATGATGATGAGAAGGAAGAAAAGAGGGAGAAGAAAGATGGATGAAAAGAAGAGTGTGGCATTCAAGGCCACATCATCCAAGGGCAAGGCAAAGCAAGAATCATCAAGTGAAGATGAAGACTTAAGCTTTAATGAGATGGATGATGAGAAGATGGCTCTCTTCGTGAAGAGATTTGGCAAGTTCATGGTGAAGAAGGGCTACATGCTAGAAGGAAGAAGTCTTCATCCAAGAATAAGGAAGAATCAAGAAGGTGCTTCAAGTGTGAAAGCAAGGATCATATTGTTGCTCAATGCCCATACAATAGCAACAATGATGATGATGATAAGAAGAGCAAGAAGAAGGACAAAAAGGAAAAAAGAGAGAAGGACAAGATGACTTTCAAGAAGAAGAAGAATGGTAGTTCATATGTGGTCACTTGAGATAGTGATGCTTCCTCAAGTGATGATGATGATGATAGTGATGATGACAAAAGCACCAAGAAGAAGGCTCTTATAAGCATTGCTATCAATGAGAAGTATTCTCTCTTCGACACTCCATCATGCTTCATGGCTAAGGCCACTAAGATACAAACTTGTGATGATTAGTGTGATGAGGAACATGAGAACAAAAATGAAAATAAAAGTGATAGTGATGATCATGAACCTACTAAAGATGAACTACTTAACATGTTAGATGATGCTAAGGAACATTTTAACATTAAGAGAAGAGAATGCAAAAGCTTGTGTAAGGAACTAAAAGCCCTTAAGCAAGCCTTTGATAAGCTCAATGCATCTCATGAGAGACTAGAGGAAGCCCATGAGAAGCTTGGCAAGGTTCACAAGAAGCTTGAGAAAGCACATTCCTCTCTACTTAATGAGCAAAATGAGAAGGAACATGTTGTAACATGTGACAAAGGCTTAACTTGTGATATAATTGATGAATCATTTTATAAGCCTATCATTGTTGCTCCCACTAACCCTTCTTGTAGCACATCCACTTCTAGCTCATCTAGTAGTGATGGTTTCACTTGTGATGCTTCACTAATGGTTGAGAATGAGACACTCAAGAAGGAGGTAAAAGAGCTCAATCACACCTAGGCTAAGGCCTATGGTGGTGAGGATCGCTTGCTTATGTGCTTGAGTAGCCAAAGAGCTTCTCTCTACAAAGAATGGATTGGTCTATACCCCCAAGAAAGGTAAAGCGGCCTTTGCTCCTCACAAGACTAGTTTTATGAAGAACAATGGTTGGTTTTGCACAAATTGCAAGCAAGTTGGTCATGTAGAGCAAAATGTGCATGAAAAAGAAGTCTCAAGCCAATGTATCCTTAATTAAGATTGATTCTTTTTATGTGCTTACCAAGGGTACTAATGGTGTGAAGGCTAAGTTCATTGGTGCACCATGGATGGGCTCAAAGAAGAAAGCCATTTGGGTGCCAAAGAGCTTAGTAACCAACCTTCAAGCACCCAAACAAGTTTGGGATATCTAAAAAGAATTGATCTTCTTTTGTAGGTCAATTACAAAGCCGAAGGAAGGCATTGAGTTATTGATAGTGGGTGTACTCAACACATGACCGGTGATGCAAGAATGTTCAACACAATCAATACCAATGGCAATGATGGTTATGACAGTATCCTATTTGGTGACAATGGCAAAGGCAAGGTCAAAGGGCTTGGTAAGATTGCAATATCAATGACATGAGCATTTCAAATATGTTGCTAGTAGAGAGCTTGAACTTTAATTTGCTATCCGTGGCTCAATTATGTGATCTTGGATTCAAATACATATTTGGGGTAGATGATGTAGAGATCATAAGTGTAGATAGCTCCAATTTGATCTTCAAAGGCTTTAGATATGAGAATCTATACTTGGTTGATTTCAATGCTAGTGAATCTCAATTGTCAATATGCTTGTTCACTAAATCTAGTATGGGTTGGTTATGGCATAGAAGGCTTTGTTATGTTGGAATGAAATAATTGAATAGATTGGTTAAGCATGACTTGGATAGAGGTTTGAAAGATGTGTGTTTGAGAAGGATAAGCTTTGTAGCTCTTGTCAAGCTAGAAAACAAGTTGGAAACACCCATCCTAAGAAAAGCATAATGAGCACTAGTAAGGCATTTGAGTTATTGCACATAGATTTATTTAGGCCAACACAATACACTAGCATCGGTGGAAACAAATATAGCTTTATGATAGTGGATGACTATACAAGATACACTTGGGTATTCTTTCTAGTGGACAAGAGTGATGTGTTTGCAACATTTAAATCATTTATCAAGGGCATACACAATGAGTTTGAAATAACCATCAAGAGAGTTAAAAGTGACAATGGTAGTGAGTTCAAGAACACAAGAATTGATGAGTTGTGTGATGATTTTAGAATTAGATATTGTCACACCCAATTTTAAGGATAAAATTGAATGCATAAAACTCATATGTGCCCAGGGATCAGTCACACACATAAGTTGACAAATTACATAGAGTATCATCACGGTGTTTCTTACATCACGAATAATACCATCACATAGTCTTACACAACACAGCGGAAAATAAAAAGGTAGCTCTCTTGTGGTAGCTCCAACACAAGGATGGTCAACTGGTTGACCACAAGCCTAAAAGTCCTCTAGAAACTCCTCATACTCGTTGACATATGTTACCCATCTAGGATTTTTATCCAAATATTGAAAGTAAACAAGTGTAAGTACTTTCCGTACTTAACAAGATCACATGGGGTTATGAAAGCTCAAAAAGGATGACTCTGGTTTACTGCGGTTAGCACTTTTAGTAAGTCAAAATTTTATCATCAACTATTATCAAGTTATGCTTAAGCCCCCAATTAAACCCACATAATCAGATATCAGAATCATTTGAATCATATTATCATCTTAGAACATCATAAATGAACAACAATAATTAACCAGTTATTCTGTGAGTTTTCTGGGCCACTCGTGACCGTGAGCACGGCTGTTATAACAGTTTATAACACTCTACAGAGGTTGTGCACATTCACTGTGAGTCGTGATTCCCGTATGCCCAGGTTAATTACTTTCATATCACTGTCAAGGTGAGCAGGCAGGGTACACTATGAAGCCATTTCATAGGTTTTGCTAACAAGTTAGGGCTGCTAGGTTTCCTTGGTAGGCAGATGTAGGAACCCCTCTTCTTATGGCACAAATCCTTCGTGGCTATACACATAAGAACAGGGGCAGTCCTATACCCAACATGGCAAGCCCTTTTTGTACCATAAAGGTAACCTCTAACAAGCTAGAAAAGGTCATATTACTAAGCTAAAGTTAGAGCCATGTGACCCTCACGGTTGCACTGTCAGTCCTAGCTTTTGTCAGCAGATAAGTCCTTATGGAGGGCTGAGAGCATCATGATCAAAAGTCATTTGCTCCTTCGCCCTATAATTTAGTTATTTAAAAGCAACTTTTACCTTTTACTTCCATAGAACCATTATTCATATTTGGATCATGTACAGTTACATTGAGCACTAGCAACTACCCATGTGCATATAACCCTTAGGAGTCAAGGAAAATAGGATATTCAACCACTAGGATGTCCTTACGGGTATCAAAGTTAGACACATGCAAATGCATAATTAATAAATGGTGAATAGGACATCAAGGTAGATCCCATGCTATACTTGCCTTGGTTAACAAACTCCTACTGGTCCTGCTGGTCATCAAAGAACTCTTGGTCTCCAACGTTCTCCTCACCGTCTGAACATGACCAACACGGCAACATACAACATTTTAGGAACATTCATGCAAAGCAAACAAACCTATAGTTAGAATAGTACACCAGCAATATATAAAACAAGATAAAATGTTTATGAAAATATTCTATGTCTCGCTACGATCACGTCAATGCAAAGTTCACGAAAATCGGAGCTAAAACATGAAAGTTATGATTTAAATAAGATTTCCTATAGCAAATTAATTAAGTAAACCTAACTATGAAATTTAAAAGTTGCAAACATGGTTAATAGTGGTATTAACACATAGATTATGCAATTACGAAACTAACGCAAGTGGAATGGGTCAAATCAGGAGTTCAAACAAAGTTTTTATGAGCAAAACAAATCTAGTGGCATTTCGGTAATTAGAATTAACTATTTTTAGATTTAAATATAATCAAATCTGGGATTAATTAAAACTGGCCGAGGATTGCAGGGTTCAAAAAGGCAAGACTTGGGGGTCTCTTTAGCAAAATGACCCACGAAGGGGTATCAGCCACCCTAGGGCCGTTGATCAAGCGATGGACGGTAGAGAAAAGATGGGTGGGAGAGAGAGAAAGGGGTGCTGCCGCCGGAATAAAGGCCGGCGCGGCGGCGGCCATGAATGGCGGTGAGAAGCTCGCCGACGCATAGGAAACGAGGCCTATGGACCCTGTTTCGACGAGCCAAAAGCACTAGGAGAGAGAGAGGAGATGAAGGCGATCTTGCCTAGGCCTAGAACATGGTCGGAGGACGTAGCCGACATGGTGGTCACCATGGCCGGCTGTGTGAAGATCCATGGCGCTAGCGGATTGGGCCCTAGAGGCTATGAAACATGAAATTAAAGGCATAGGGAGAAGAAGGGGAGCAAGGGGGTCTCACCGTGGAGGAAAACAAAAATAGAAACAGCTTAGGGACGGCGGACCACGCGGAGAGACGGACGGCGGACCTCGGTGCTCCTGTGCGGTGGTTGTGGCATGCGTGTGCATGGGCGAATGCAAGAGTGTAGCGGGGGAGGTAGTGGGGAGGGCGGCGACGGGGTCTGGACCTCCTTTTGTAGAGGCCGGGGAGCGGGGAGGACGCTCCCACGACGTGAGGCGGGCGCGGCAACGGTTGTGGCCTTGACTGGCACGGGACACAGGAGGTGGGTGACGGCGCTGACATGCGGGCTCAGGGCCATCAGTGATAGAGAAGGAGGGAGGGGGTGCGGCAACGGTTGCCAGCTCACCCGGTTGGGCCAGCCCAGGAAGAAATTGGGAGGAGAGGAAAGAAAAAGAGAAGGAAGGCCAGCGGGCTGACGGGGAAGGAAATGGGCCAGTAGGCCAAAATGAAGAAGGGAGGGGAACAAATAAATTTCCTTTTATTTTTCCAAATCAAATTTCCAAATTCATTTTCTAATTGATTTTTGAATCCTTTTGAGTTTAAATCAAACCACTCAACATATTAAATACAATGCTGCAGCATGAGTGCATCAACATGTATCTATCCTTATGATTTATTTTTAATTTCACAATAATTATTATTTTCCTATATTTGAATGCACACATAATTGCATAAATAAATCAAATTTAACTATTTTAAAAGAATACAAATTTTAGGGTGTTACAATATCAATTCTCGACCAAGTATATTCCACAATCAAATGGCCTTGTTGAGAGGAAAAATAGAACCTTGATTCACATGGCAAGATCTTAAGTGAGTACAATGTGAGTCAATCCTTTTAGGCTGAAGCTATCAAAATGGCTTGCTATTGTAGCAACCGCTTATATTGTCACCCATTGAAAGAGAAGACGCCCTATGAGCTCTTGAATAGTAGAAAACCCAACATTGCATATTTCTGGGTCTTTGGTTGCAAATGCTATATCTTGAAGAAAGGTGCTAGATTAGGAAAGTTTGAGAAGAAGTGTGATGAAGGATTCTTGCTTGGATACTCAACCACTAGCAAAGCATATAGAGTTTGGAATTTGGCAAGTGGTATCCTTGAAAAAGTGCATGATGTTGAATTTGATGAAACCAAGGGTTTACAAGATGACTAATGAGAATCTTAAAGATGTTTGAGGCATTCAACATTCAAATGCCATGAAAACATGGGTGTTGGTGACGTGAGGCCTAAGCATGTGATTGATGATGAAGATGATCAAGTGCAAGTGCTCTCTAACTCAAATGTGCAAGTTGACACTAATCAAGCAAGTACAAGTGCTCTCATGACAATGTGCAAGATCAAGTGGCTATTACATCATCTCAACCCAATAATCAAGCAAGTGCAAGCAATGTTCCAATACTCCAACCAACTCATATTGCAAAATATCATCCATTGGACACTACAATTGGTGATATTTCTAGAGGTGTGCAAACTAGATCAAGAATGGCTTTATTTTGTGAGCATTTCTCATTTGTGTCATCCATTGAACCAAAGAAGATAGAAGAAGCATTAAAGGATGTTGATTGGGTGAATGCTATGCATGAAGAATTGAATAACTTCACAAGAAATCAAGTATGGAAGTTAGTGGAAAGACCAAAGAACCACAATGTGATTAGAACCAAATGGGTCTATAGAACCAAGAAAGATCAAGATGGGATACTAATTAGGAACAAAGCAAGATTGGTAGCACAAGGCTATACACAAGTTGAAGGCCTTGACTTTGGAGAAATATATGCCCAGGTTGCTAGATTGGAAGCAATTAGAATCTTGCTAGCATATGCTTATGCCCACAACATCAAGCTCTATCAAATGGATGTCAAGAGTGCATTTCTCAATGGCTACATCAATGAAGAAGTTTATGTTGAGCAACCTCCCGGTTTTGAAGATGATAAGAAGCCCAACCATGTGTACAAGTTGAAGAAGGCTTTGTATGGCTTGAAGCAAGCACCTAGAGCATGGTATGAGAGGTTGAGGGATTTCCTAACTCTCAAAGGTATTCATGATGGGCAAGGTTGACATCACTCTTTTCACAAAAAAGATTGGCAAAGACTTGTTTGTGTTGCGAATCTATGTTGAAGACATCATATTTGGATCAACCAATTAAGACATTTATGAAGAGTTTGGAAAGATGATGGCTAATGAATTTGAGATTTCCATGATTAGAGAGTTAAGTTACTTCCTTGGTCTTCAATTCAAGCAATTAAAGAATGGTACATTTGTGAGTTAAGGCAAGTACATCAAAGACATGCTCAAGAAGTTTGGCATAAATGAAGCAAATGCCATTAGTACATCAATGGGAACAAATGGCAATTTGGATAGTGATGCAAGTGACAACATGGTGGATCAAAAGTTGTATCAGTCTATGATTGAAAGCCTACTCTATGTGACCGCATCAAGGATGGATGTCATGTTTAGTGTGTGCATGTGTTCAAGATTTCAAGCCTCACCAAGAGAAAGTCACTTGAAGGCTATAAAGAGAATATTGAGGTACTTAAAGCATACACAAAATGTTGGTTTGTGGTATCCTAGAGCAGGCAAAGTTGGAGCTAGTTGGTTACTTCGACTCAGATTATGCGGGATGCAAGTATGAAAGGAAGAGCACCTCGGGCACTTATCAACTATTGGGAAGATCACTTGTTTTATGGTCATCAAAGAAGCAAAATAGTGTTGCATTATCAACCGCCGAAGCCAAATACATATCCAGCCGGTAGTTGTTGTGCACAAATACTTTAGATGAAGGCCACCTTGAATGACTTTGGAATCAAGTTAAAGAAAGTGCTATTGCTTTGTGACAATGAGAGTGCAATCAAGCTCACCAACAATCCGGTTCAACATGAAAGAACAAAGCATATTGATGTCCACCATCATTTCATTAGAGATCACCAACAAAAAGGGGACATTTGCATTGAGAGTGTGGGCACCAAAGATCAACTTGCCGATATATTCACCAAGCCATTGGATGAGAAAAGGTTTTGCAAGCTAACGAATGAGTTGAACATATTGGATTTCTCAAATATGTGTTGATGCACCCCCACTTATGTGACATGCCTCTCCTTTGAAAGCAATCCAAGGTAAAAGTTGATTGGCATGGCATACATCCTATGCTAAGGATATGTTTAGTGCATCTAGTCATTCCTCATGTCTTATAGGCTTATTCATGAAAATCAAATGAATTTGATGCTTGTATAGTACCACTATTGCTTCTATGCTTGACTTGATCTAGTGGTAGTATATGTGATGTTTGTGTGCTTGTGACCTAGTGTTTGATCTAGAAAATGAGCTATAAGTGTTTAACTCAACATGGTACAAGATAACCCTTGAAATGAGGTGTGAAGAAGCTTGTCCTTAGATCAAACCGAGTTAAATATCTTTTGCAAGTGTTTTAGATTGGACCAATTTTGGGAAATGATCCTCACCCCATTGATTGAGATTGATAATCTTAACCTATCTAAAATTAAACCTTTGTGGTCATTGATGACAAAGGGGGAGAAATTGGCATAAAGATAAGGTTAAATGACAAAAGGGGAGAACTTTGACATAGGGGGAGAAATATGACAAAGTAAGGGGATCAATTAAAATTTTGAGCACACAGTAGGGGGAGCAAGCTCATAAACTTGATTGGTGCATTTGAAAGTGCATTTCATATGTTTGCTTGCATATCACAAGTTTTTAAATTAATATCCAATGCTTGTGTGGTGGATGCTAGTTGTAGGTTTGATTGATGAAATGAAAAACTAGCATGCATAGGTTGAGTAACTAGACTTGAGTTTATTTTAATTAGACCCTTCCTTCTAATGTTGATCTCATGAGGTATTCTAGTTTTTGTGGATGTCTAGTTACCAATGGTGCTAAGGATGATACATTTGGTGCACTCCGATTGGTATCACGCTTCAAAGGTCCATCTCTTATACCTTAGCATCATTTGGTAGATATTACTCTCCCACAACTCAAATCCATGCATATGTGCAATCTTCAATCCAAACTCTTAGCACATATGTAGGGAGAGCTAGTGCTACCAATTGAGGTTCATGAAACTTGTCCATATCCTTTTACATAGTAAATATGCTTGGGCAAGAAACATGGATTCAATCGAATTTCAATTCACATCTTTGTGAAAGGGTTGTCATCAATTACCAAAAAGAGGGAGATTGAAAGCTCTAGTTTGGTTTTGGTGAATTGATGAAACCCTAAGTGCTAACCTAGTTTATCAAAGTGATCATGAGATAGGTAGTACATTCCAGGTGGTGAAGCAAATGGTGAAGATCATGATGATGGTATGGACATAATGATCAAGTGCTTAGACTTGAAAAGAAGAAGGAGAAAAACAAAAAGCTCAAGGCAAAGGTGAAACTTAATAGGAGCTTTTTGATTTGGTGATTGGGACACTTAGCGAGTGTGATCACATTTAGGATATATGGTCATACTATTAAGAGGGGAGCTCTTATCGGATAACTCGATCATCTAATGCCACTAGGTGTTGGAAAACTTGCATATACATTTTAGGCCTAGTGTACATTCGGTGAGTGTCGACAGAATATCATCAGTAGTCCACCTGAGGGGTATCCCGTGATGGTAGATTTGTCGGTGGGGGTGTGCATAATCAGGAACCGGATAGTGACACAAGGCGCAGAGACAGCGATTTAGACAGGTTCAGGCCGTCTGATCGACTGTAATACCCTACGTCCTGTGTCTTTGGTGTATTGTATTGATCTAGACGAACCAAGTAGCTTGTCCGCTAGGGGACCCCTGCCTCTCCTTATATACTCTAGAGGGGCAGGGTTACAAGGAAAGTAGCATATTTGGTACTATATAATAACTAGCGGTGCACGCCGAGCAGCGCCATGCATGCCTTGATCTTGTGGGCTGGGCCTGCCCCTGGTGGTGTAGCCCATGTGGTCTGTCTGTGGGTATCTGGGGTCATACCTGCCACAAGCTAGTCCCCGAGCCTAACAGTAGGTGATGTAGTCATGTGGTGTCAGGGTCAGAAAGTAGAAAACCTAGCCAAGCGGGCAGCCAGTCCCCAGGCATAGCCTTGAGATGAGAACAAGCACATTTACCACAAGGTGAAGTGTGCCCACTTAGTCCCCAAGCCTGTTGTAAGATGAATAATGAATCTTGTAGCAGGGTCAAAGAAAAAGAAGTCTGAAAGCTTGCTGACACCATCTGATATGCGTGTATCAAGACCCCAGACGTGCTACCCAAGATCAGCACCCTGATCCGAATGGCATGGAGCAACTTGATAGCGCATCAACAAGACGTAGCAAGATCCGACCAGCAAGGGAGTCCCCGATATAGCTGGCACTGTCCGAGCACCGAAGAGCGAGGAGTCCCCGGTGTCACTGGCAATGAGCAAGCACCGAAGAGCGAGGAGTCCCTAGTGTCGCTGGCGACGACCGAGCATCGAGGAGCGAGGAGTCCCCAGTGTTGCTGGCGATGATCGAGCACTAGGGAGCGAGGAGTCTCTGGCGTCGCTGGCGATGGCCGAGCATCGAGGAGCGACGAGTCCCCGGTGTCATTGGCGATGACCGAGCACCGAGGAGCGAGGAGTCCTTGGCATCTCTGGCGATGATCGAGCATCAGGGAGCGGGGAGTCCCCGGTGTCACCGGCGATGACCGAGCACAGAGGAGTGAGGAGTCCCCAGCATCATCGACGATGACTGAGCACCGAGGAGCGAGGAATCCTCGACATCGCTGGCGATGACCGAGCATCGAGGAGCGAGGAGTCCCTGGCATCGCTGGCGATGATCGAGCACCGAGGAGCGAGGAGTCCCCGGCGTCATTGGCGATGATCGAGCACCGAGGAGTAGGGAGTCCCCGGCATCGCTGGCGATGACCGAGCACCAAGGAGCGAGGAGTCCTCGGCATCGCTGGCGATGACCGAGCATCGAGGAGGAGGAGTCCCCAGCATCACTGGCGATGACCGAGCACTAAGGAGCGAGGAGTCCCCGGCATCGCTGGCGATAACCGAGCACCGAGGAGTGAGGAGTCCCCGGCGTCGCTGGCGATGACCGAGCATTGAGGAGCGAGGAGTCCCCAGCGTTGCTAGCGATGACCGAGCATCGGGGAGCGAGGAGTCCCCAACATTGCTGGCGATGACCGAGCATCGGGGAGCGAGGAGTCCCCGGCGTCGCTGGCGATGACCGAGCACCGGGGAGTGGGGAGTCCCCAGCATCGCTGGCGATTACCGAGCATCGAGGAGGAGGAGTCCCCAGCATCGCTAGCGATGATCGAGCACCAAGGAGCGAGGAGTCCTTGGCATCACTGGTGATGACCGAGCACTGGGGAGCGAGGAGTCCCCGGTGTTGCTGGCGATGACCGAGCACTAAGGAGCAAGGAGTCCTCGGCGTCGCTGGCGATGACCGAGCACCGAGGAGCGAAGAGTCCCCAGCATCGCTGGCGATGACCGAGCACCGAGGAGGAGTCCTCGACGTCGCTGGCGATGACCGAGCACCGAGGAGTGAGGAGTCCTCGGCGTCACTGGCGATGACCGAGCACTGAGGAGTGAGGAGTCCCCAGCATCACTGGCGATAACCGAGCACCGAGGAGGAGTCCTCGGCATCGCTGGCGATGACCGAGCACCGAGGAGCGAGGAGTCCCTGGCATCGCTGGCGATGACTGAGCATCGAGGAGGAGGAGTCCCCAGCATCGCTGGCGATGACCAAGCACCGAGGAGCGAGGAGTCCTTGGCATCACTGGCGATGACCGAGCATCGAGGAGCGAAGTGTCCCCGGTGTCGCTGGCGATCACCGAGCACCGAGGAGTCCTTGGCATCGCTGGCAATGACCAAGCACCGAGGAGCGAGGAGTCCTTGGCATCACTGGTGATGACCGAGCACCGAGGAAGAGGAGTCCTCGGCGTCGCTGGCGATGACCGAGCACCAAGGAGCGAGGAGTCCCCAGCGTCACTAGCGATGACCGAGCACTAAGGAGCGAGGAGTCCTCGACGTCGCTGGCAATGTCCGAGCACTGAGGAGCGAGGAGTCCCCGACGTCACTGGTGATGACCGAGCACTGAGGAGTCCCCGGTGTAGGTGGTGATGTTCGAGTACCGAGGAGTCCCCGGCATAGCTGGCAATGTCCGAGCACTGAGGAGTCCTCGACGTAGCTAGCGACGTCCGTGCGGTGAAGTGTGCCCACTTAGTCCTCGAGCACGAAGAATTCGAGCACCGAGGAGTAACCGACATAGCCAGCGATGAAGCACGAGCGACGAACAGTCTGGTCAACTAGTCGGCGATGAAGTGAGCATTGAGTAGAAGCGACCGGCGAACAGTCTGATCAACTGGTCGGTAATAGAGTCCATGAACCAAGCGGTCTGACCAATTGATCTGTGGAGAAGTCTGAGCACCAGGTGGTCCGATCACCTAGATGATGACCATGCAATACAACATGTAGAATGGGTAGTACATGATGTAAAAATATATGAACTCTGGAGAAAAATCAGCAATGGCGATGAAATAGCATAAATAGCTCGACGATTAGTTGGTGTGAAGATTTATGTAATATAAACCGCTCGAACAGTTAGTGTGTAGCTGAGTCTCCAGCCCTAGCTAGCCTGTTAACCATAACGCGGGGCGCGGAGCTCATGCACGTGTAGGAGGAACATGCGTGACCAAGGAGCCACTGTCGACCACCCATAACGCAGAGCACGGAGCCCGTAGCATGTGTAGGGAGGAGCTAGAGATAGGGCCATCTCTGGAGGCGTCCGAGCATCAATGTGACTGTTCGGGGGTTCAGAAAATCGTTTGGAGAGCAAATATGGAGAACATAGCTCGGAGAAACATTATGGCGATTAATAAAGATTGGAGAATATTTAAAAGAATATTAAAGCGTGACTTAGCTTTAGATAGAACGTCTGGTCAGCGATGTATGGCGCTATCTAGTCGGCGTTGACGGCGAGCGCCTAGCAGGCGGTGAGTTGTTGGTGAAGACGACCTCAGAGGTGGTTTCGAGATCGGATCTACTGTCACGGGGGCTGATATAGCCAGCGATGAATCATTGTCATGGACCGGCATGGATCTCCACAAGATTGATGATGAGAACACGCTGTTGATTTGAGGTCCATCTGGCTCGCCATGGATCAAGCGCACACCCCTACCTAGCATGCCAACTGTCGATAGAATATCATCGGTAGTCCACCGAGGGGTATCCCAGGATGGTAGATTTGTCGGTGGGGGTGCACGTAATTAGGAACCGGATGGTGACACAAGGCACAGAGACAACGATTTAGACAGGTTCGGGCCATCTGATCGATGTAATACCCTACGTCCTGTGTCTTTGGTGTATTGTATTGATCTGGACGACCAAGTAGCTTGTCCGCTAGGGGACCCCTGCCTCTCCTTATATACTCTAGAGGGTCAGGGTTACAAGGAAAGTAGCCTATTTGGTACTATACAATAACTTGCGGTGCACGCCGAGCAGCATCGTGCACGCCTTGATCTTGTGGGCTAGACCGCCCCTAGTGGTGTAGCCCATGTGGTCTACCATGGGTATCCGGGGTCATACCCCCCATAGTGAGTAAGTGATTAACCTTTAAAAATGATTGTGAAAATGCTACTTGGAGTGTTAGCACATTTGGAAAGGTGATGAAAAAGGTGAAGAAAAGGAGGCATTGCCAGGCTCGGGGTGCTGCCACGGGGGCACTGTCATGCCCTATCTAGTGCACCACCACCCTTGTGGTCATGATTGGCAGAGGAGGCCAAGAGTAGGGTGCACTGGTGGGGCACCGCCACCCTATCCGGTGGCACCGCCACCCCTAGGGCGGTGCCCACCGAGACCCAGCAGCGAAGAGGAAGAGTGAGGTGGACACCAGAGCAACCGGTGTGCATCACCATGCATGGGGCGATGCACCGCCCCTAGCACCGCCATAAAAATCTAGAGAGCAGGGGAAAATAGGGAGCTCACCACCGTGGGCACTGCCTCTTTTCTCCAGAGACTTGGTCTCTCAGGTAGATTGGGTAGGTGGTCACCGACACCCTAGGGGCGGTGCCACCATGACCCTGTCCGGTGCCCCAACAGCTAGTTTTTAGCCATTAGAAAGTGACCGTTGGGAGGGGCACCGCCATGTCTGGTGCCAGGCACCGCCGTGTCTGGTGCCAGGCACCACCGTGTTCGGTGCCCTCGTAGAAAGCTACTCTAAAGGGGTAATGGCTCTATTTACTTGTGGGCTTATAAATAGAGCTAGTGGCTAGCTTTAGCCATGCTCTTGGCACTTCTAATAGCTGCATACACCCTTTGAGAGTTGAGCACACCACTCCACTCACTTGCACACTTGATTTCATCATCTTGAATGAGATTGGAGAGCCTCTAGTGCATTGCTTAGTGTTCTAGGATCTTGTGGCACTAGTTAGACGATTTGGGCTGGTGGAATTCTTGTTACTCTTGGTGTCTGCCGACACCTAGATAGCCCAGTGATTAGTGGATCATAGAGCGGAGGAAGGTGATTGTCTTTGGCTCCGATCATTGTGATTGTAAGGGTTTCTTGTGCCTTACCCGGTGGAGCGCCAAAAGCAACTCTAGTGGATTGCATGTGGCTTGTGGATCCTCATCTTGTGTTGGTTGTGTGGCACCCAGTTGTGGGTTAGGTGTGTGATGCTCATTAGCGCGTGAACCTCCAAGTGAGTAAATTACCACAACAGTGACTAGCTTGTCGGCAAGCAAGTGAACCTAGGAGGAAAAATTATTGTGTCTTGATTGTCTCCTCAGTATTCATTGATCGATCACTTGCCATGGCGGTATATCACTTCTACCTTTCTCCCTCATTACTTCATATTCACCTTGTGTAGTGCTTGTAGCTTGTGTAGCTCTTTAGTTGTAGTTATCTAGCTTGCTTTGTTCACCTAGGTGTAATTTAGCGACATAGCTCTTGTATGACATACTAGAGATCATAGAAATTAGAATTGGGTAGGTGGCTTGTAACCCCTAGTGTAGTGCTAGCGCAAAATTCGCTTAACCATCTTATTGACTAATCACTTGCTTTAGTGTTATTATAGAAATTTTTAATAGACTATTCACCCCCTCCCCTCTAGCCATTAGGACCTTTCAATGTTGTTGAGGTTAGCCACTAAGGCTTAGGGCTTTGCAACCCTTCCTTGTTCTCATGTCAAGAGGATTAATTCTTGAGATGAGGGGTGAGTTTACTAGCTTTAAGAGATGGTTATAAATCTCCTAGGGCTGCCACACAAGTTGGTAGGCTCCATGGCGACGCTCTAGCCAACTAGGAGCCAAGCTCCAAGAGTAACAAACACAACCACTGACCAAAACATGAACCAAGTGCTCTTTAGAGTTGGGGAATCAAAGGATCTGCTCTCTAATCAAGTTTGGAACCTTTTTCTCTCAAGGATTGATGAGGAAATCAATGGAGAAGCTTGGGAGTTCAAGGTCACCAATGGAGGAGAGAGAGAGAAGAGCACTCTTCTATTCTTTCATGAACTAAATGATCGTGAAGAAGGAGAGAGTCATTGGAAAGGGATGGGAAAGGTATAAATACCCCTCATCCCTAACAGTTAGTTAAGTCACGGTAGTGCCGCAGCTCAACTACGGCAATGCCACTCTATGGAGTGCCTCTCTCTAGGTGCAGCACTACCACACCAGGCAAGATAGCAAGGGTTAGATTGAAGTGTTGGCTATCTTGGCTGAGTAGCTGAGGATGCATGTGTAGGATTGAGCACTTGGTAGCATATGTTAGCTTAAGCATTGTGTCCTCCTTTATTGTACGATTTTTCCTATACTCGAATTCGAAATATAAAAGGAAATTAAACCTCATTTGAGTTTGAAGCCATCAACAATTATAATTGGGGGCTCCTCCATTTTCGTATAACATCTTCGATTATAGATTCCCTGCTTGTCATCTCGATAAATCTCATTAGTTCTCTAATTGCATAGTCATCATCACCAAAACCCATAAATGAGGCTTGATTGTACTTTCACGCACGTTGATTACCACGTTCAGACCTAGGCCATCGGACCTGCCATCACACTACACACAGGGAGGGTCCGACATGGTCTAGTAAGGTCTAGAGAGGGTAAAAAGCCTTGAACCCTAGTCTGATGTCCACCGTCGGACCCGGTCCATGATCCATTGCCGCCACATGTCGCGCTCGCGCTCACTTACCCGCATGGCACTTATAAACAGTGCACTCAGTCGGTTCGACACCCTCGCGAGCCCCGGTCTGACATGCCACATGAGCTCCTTGCAGTTAGGGTTAGCCATCGGACTCTGATTAGCTTGGTCCAATGCTCATGAAACCAGGGTCCAATGCCCCTGTTCACTTCTTCTCAAGCTCGATCACTCCTCCCTTGTGTATGTGAGCTAACTCCAAGTATTCCAACACTTGTGTACGTAAGTTAGCAATAATCTAAGCCAAATCCCGAGGGTGTTAGCACTCACTAGAATCTAAATGCATATGCAATGAGTTAGAACATCTAGTGGCACTTTAATAACCGTATTTCGATACGAGTTTCATCCCTCTTAATAGTATGGCTATCTATCCTAAATGTGACCACACTCGCTAAGTGTATCAATCACCAAAATAAAAAGCTCATATGGATATCACATTTGCCTTGAGCTTTTTATTTTTCTCTTTCTTCTTTTCCAAACCTGAGCACTTGATCACCATGGCCATCACCACCAACATGATCATCATCACTTGCTCCACCACTTGGAATGTGCTACCCTATCTCATGATCACTTAGAGTAAAAAGGGTTAGCACCTAGGGTTTCATCAATTCACCAAATTAACACTAGAGCTTTCAATCTCTCCCTTTTTTGTAATTGATGGGAACCCTTTCACAAATATATGAATTAAAATTTATTTGAATCCATGTTGCTTGCCCAAGCATATTTACCATGTGTAAAAGGATTTGGACAAGTTTCATGAACCCGAATTGGCAGCATTAGCTCCCCCTACGTATGTGCTAAGAGTTTGGATTGAAGCTTGTACATATGCATGGATTGAAGTTATGGAAGAGTAATGTCTACCAAATGATGCTAAGGTATAAGAGATGAACCTTTGAAGCAGTGATACCAATCGGAGTGCACCAAATATACCATCCTTAGCACCATGGTTAGTTAGATACCACTTGGAATTACTTGCAAAACACAAACACTAGATACATTAGTGAGATCAACATTAGTATCAAGGTTCTAGTACCACTTGTGAAAACAAAGCAAGGCATATCTAACAACCATCCTATGCAAGCTAGTTTATAATTTCATCAATCAAACTTACAACTAGCATACACCACACAAGCATGAGATTTTAATTTAAAACTTGTGCCATGCAAGCAAACATATGAAATGCACATACAAATGCATCAATCAAGTTTATGAGCTTACTCCCCCTACTTATGTGCTTCAAATTTTTAATTGATCCCCTTACTTTCATATTTCTCCCCCTTTGTCATATTTTCTTTATCTTCGTGTCTCTCTCTCTATCTTTGTGAATTACTTCTACCCCTTTGTCATCAATGACCATAAAGGTTCAATTTAGATAGGTTAAGATTATCAATGTCAATCAATGGTGTGAGGATCATTTTCTCAAATTTGGTCTAATCTAGAACACTTGCCAAAGATATTTAACTTAGGTTTGATCCAAGGACAAGCTTCTTCACACCTCATTTCAAAGGTTATCTTGACCATGTTGAGTTAAAGACTTATAGTTCATTTTCAAGATTAAACACCAGGTTCATAAGCCCACAAACATGTCATATAGCTACCGCTAGATCAAGTCAAGCAGAGAAGCAATAGTGGTACCATATAAGCATCAAATTCATTTGATTTTCATGAATGAGCCTTTAAGCATGAGGAATGACTAGATGCACTAAACAAGTCCTTAGCAAAGGATGTATGTGTCGACGCCTAAAATCCAACACCAGGAACACAGTGATCAACACCGGCGAGAGGCCTAGCATAGAGCAGATCCTGAGCTTCTCTCTGGGCTTTGGAAGGGCACCACCAAATCGAATGGTTGTGACCTTGGGGGGCGTGCCTAGTCAATTTGACCTATAATTGACTAAGGGAGCAAGATTGATCAGTAATTTAAGATGGAATATGCCGGTCGTTTAGTCTAGATAATTCCAAATGTGCGGCCAAATGGCCAATGAGATGAGGCTATTGACTAGAGAGTCGATATCCAGCATGTTCATGATGGATAATAACTAAAACAAGAATATCGGCAATCATCAGTTACTCGATTATATAGATCTAACATGTCGATCATCATAAAAGCATGCAAAAGATGTAAAAAGATAGACGTGAAAGTATATGATTTGATTGAGAAACATACTAGCTTTTAACCAAGACAAAAACAAGTAAAGAGCATGTAAACAGCCAATATATATTCTCAAAAGACAGGCTATCGGCTAAATAGCCGATTCCATGTGAAACAAGGGTCATAGCATGCAACCACTCAACCATTAAACATGTATAAATTCGTATGCCTATCAGATCCAATCTACTATCTTTATCAGTGGGGGTCAGACCTCACTGATATAGCCATAATAAGGATAACAGATTAAACCTTTAAAGCATATAGATCTATAAACACTTAATGAGATCGTGGGAACATGCTATGATCATGAGAGCTCAGGCGATCGGCTAAATAGACGATGCAGACATAGCATGCAGCCAAAGACTATGCTTGACCATAAGCAAGGCTTACCACCTAACAATTTCCAATCTATGATGCTAGCAGTGGGGGTCATACCTAACTGATATAGCCATAAAAGCACTTCTAGACCAGATCTCATCAACTAGTAAGCCTTACGTATGGCTAAACATGCCTTCGACCACACTGCTATCTTCGATCAAGATTGGAACAGAATGGCTAGACTAGCAAGAACCATCGTCAAAGTGGGATTTGAACAATGTAGTGCAACAAGATGACGATTCAAAAAGAAATATAAAGCCGATCTATCTCAATCTTAACCGGGCAGGGAATTCGTATCAAAATTCATACTGAGATCAGACTTAACCGAGGACAGACGTATAGATTTTGATAAGAATCGAGGATAACTATCAGTAATTGCAAGAGATCAAACTTAATCGAGGGTAGCCTTATAATCAACTGACAATAACTAACTTATACAAAGCTTGCAAGAGGTCAGACCTACCTGATGCAGCCTTACAAACAAGGTATAAGTCATGACAGATACTCACAGACAAACAGGAGGTCGGACCTAACCGATGCAACCCTGCTCGCCGAAGAACTCGTCGAAATCTACTCTACTCCTACTCCTAAGGGGTGGCGTGAGTCAAAAAGTAAAGGTACTGATTTGTGTTGATCGTTGGAGATGTTCATTACAATAGCCGGGGTTCAATATTTATACCCAAGGCTAAACTACGAGTCTTGGTCTGAAAAGTCCGGGTACAAAACTTGGAAAAGAAGACAAAAACTTTCCTAAATTATGATAACTTGGACTCCAACCTTTCCTTTCTGTGGAGCCTGATGTGTCTTTCGCTTTGAATCTTTGTCGCTCCTGCTAATGGGCTCATTCCCTTGATGACTGTCATCTTGCTAGCTGACCTGGCGATTTGGTTAGCCGACCTGACCCAAATATTTCGACTCTCCTCAATAATTTCTTGTTCTTAGGGACTCCCCATCTTGAACTAAATTTTGGTGTCAACAAATACCACTTGAAAGGTCCTAATGGCTAAAGTGGGGGGTGAATATCCTATAAAAATTTCTACAACAACACTTAATCCAAGTGGTTAGATAATTATAAAGTGAAGTGAGTGTTGCGCTAGCCTACTCAAAATATAAGCCTCCTATCCTCAATTCTAGTTATTTATGATCTCTATAACACACAAGAGGCTATGTCACTACCACTAAGTTAGTGAGCTCTCAAAGACTAACAAAAGAGCCCCCACTAACTACTAGAAAAGACGCAAGCTAGCTCTCAAAACTAATTACACTAAAGAGTTTAGCTACACTACGAAAGTAAATACACAAGATAGGTAGAGAGGTATACCACCGTGGCAAGAGATCAATCACAATACAATGAATACCAATGAAATCATCGGAGACAAGATGACACAATGATTTTTCACCGAGGTTCACTTGCTTGCCGGCAAGCTAGTCCCCGTTGTGGTGATTCACTCACTTGGAGGTTCACGCGCTAATAGACATCACACGCCTAACCTACAATCGGGTGCCGCACAACTAACACAAGATGAGTATCCACAAGCCACAAGCAATCCACTAGAGTACATTTTGGCTCTCCACTAGGGAAAGGTCAAGAACCCCTCACAATCACCACGATCGGACACAGAGACAAATCACCTTCCTCCGCTCGACGATCCTCGCTGCACCAAGCCGTCTAGGTGGCGGCAACTACCAAGAGAAACAAGTGAATCCCACAGCGAAACACAATCACCAAGTGCCTCTAGATGCAATCACTCAAGCAATACACTTGGATTCACTCCCAATCTTACAAAGATAATGAATCAATAATAGAGATGAGTGAGAGAACTTTGTCTTAGCTCACTAGGTTGCTATGTCAATGAAAATGGCCAAGAGAGTGAGCTAGAGCTGGCCATGTGGCTTAAAATAGAAGCCCCCCACGAAATAGAGCCGTTGGGTCACATAAGTGACCATCAGACTCACTTGGCACGGGCCGTCAGACCATCTAACGCATGGCCCGATGCCCTACCGCATCCACTTACAAGCTACCATGCGTCCCAGTTAAACGAGATGACCGTTGCCGCCAACGGTCAAGCAGTCGCGCGCTAATTACCATGGTCAGACCCAGGCCATTGGACCTACCGTCAGACTCCACACAGGGAGGGTCCAACGTGGTCTAGTAAGGTCCAGAGAGGGTTAAAACCCTCAGACCCCGGTTTGACGCCCACCATCGGACCCGGTCCACAATCTGTCACCGCCATGTGTCGCGCTTGCGCTCACTTACCCACACGGCACTGAATGAATAGTGCACTTGGTCGGTCCAACGCCCTGCGAGCCTCGGTCCGACGCCGCCGCGCACGCTCCTCTCAGTTAGGGTTAGCCATCGGACATTGATTAGCTGGGTCTGATGCTCCCGAAACCAGGGTCCAATGCCCATGTTCACTTCTTCTCAAGCTCGATCACTCGTCCCTTGTGTATGTGAGCTAACTCCAAGTATTCCAACACTTGTGTACGTGAGTTAGCAACAATCTAAGTCAAATCCCAAGGGTGTTAGCACTCACTAGAATCTAAATGCATATGCAATGAGTTAGAACATCTAGTGGCACTTTAATAACTGTATTTCGATACGAGTTTCACCCCTCTTAATAGTATGACTATCTATCTTAAATGTGATCACACTCGCTAAGTGTCTCAATCACCAAAACAAAAAGCTTCTATGGATATCACCTTTGCCTTGAGCTTTTTGTTTTTCTCTTTCTTATTTTCCAAGCCCGAGCACTTGATCCCCATGGCCATCACCACCAACATGATCATCATCGCTTGCTCTACCACTTGGAATGTGCTACCCTATCTCATGATCACTTAAAGTAAAAAGGGTTAGCGCCTATAGGTTTCATCAATTCACCAAAATCCAAACTAGAACTTTCAGCTGCCCACACCGTGAGGGAGCGAGCGGCTAGCGTGTGGGGCTCGCCCCGAGCACACCAGCAGTGGGCCCCACATCGCCACGGACATCGCCTACGCTGCCCCGAACATTCGCCCACGCCGCTCCGAACGTCGTCGTCAGCCGCTTTCCACACGCAACCCATGTGCAACACCCGATCTACTTTTGAAACATCCTAGTTGCAGCAGTTGCAACATACAAAAAAGACAGATGAAACACTGGAAATAAGCATCTGAAACACTTGCTAAAATATCTGAAAAATATTTAAAACCATTGTAAACATATGCAACATCATGATGAAACACTTGCAAACATATGTATGAAACACCTGAAAACACTTGAAACATATGCTTACAACATGCATGTATATGCAACATATAGATCTACATTTACAACATCCAAATAAAACACTTGCAGCATTCGTCTGGATCAGATGAAACATTTAGAATATACACTTGAAACGTACGTGTATAGCCATTTCAACATGTGCAACATCCCGATCTACTTTTGCAACATCGATATGCAACACTTGCAACATACCTCTGAAACACTTGAAATATACTCTTGCAACATGCGGTTTTCACCCTTCTTCTTTTGTATGACGCAACACAGCGGAGAAACGGTCGATTTCAGCAAGCGGCGGCCTGAGGATGATGGTGGAGCTTGGCAACGGCTAGCTGTCCTCCATCTGGCCTGGGCCCAGCCGGTGACGACCCCCTCTCCTAGCCACCTGGCCACACGCGGCAGCCGGAAGGAGCCGCCGATCTCGGCGAGGTCGGAGAGGAAGCCCGCAAGGAGCGATGGGGACGGTGGCGCAGCGACGGGGTGCGGGGACGAGGAGCAGCGCGTGCGGCGGCGGCCCGTCGAGGTGGGTGGCAGTGAGTCGGTGTGGGTCGGGTTGAGGAGCAGGTGCAGAAAGCAGCATGCGTGCTCTCGTCGATGGAGGCAGTGGCTGCGTTTTCTGAAGGAAGGAGAAGAGGAGCTAACATTAAGACCCGCGTGTAAGAGAGGGGGAGGGCTGCTGACCGCTCAATCTCCAGCTTTTCAAACTCCGGCAAGCATGCAGGTGAGGACGGGTGCCCGGAGCAGCAGTGTGGCCCCCTTCCTTTTCTACAAATCGCTTCTTAATTTCCGCATGTTCGACGATGGAAAATTTGCTACGACCAATTTTGGCAGCTGAAGCCTCCCAACTTTCTCCCGTGCTAAATGCAATAAGCTTTTGACCAAAATGTGCTGAGTGCGGTGATGCTACGGAGGAGTGATCTTGTGTGCCTGCTTTCGGACTATTCTGAATTTTGTTATTTTGCTTAGAGCATCTCCGAGAGTTTGTCAAATTTTACTTGGCAAATCTTGTGATTTGCCAACTCCTAAAATTATATGTTAAGTAAAAAAAACAATCCATCTCCAAAAGTTTGGCGTTTTTGACTTGGTAAAATAAAAAAAACCCGTTAACAAAACGAAGAGGCCCGCTAAGCGAACGAAGAGCCCCGCTAAGCGAACGAAGAGCCCCGCTAAGAAACGAAGAGCCCCGGATGCCAAGCCGTATACGCGCGCGTATATTTGCGCTCGCTGATGGAAGATTTGCCAAGTTGCTATTGATGCAAAGTTGTTTTGCCAAACTGTTGGAGGCTATTTTTTCTTGTTTTGCCAAAATTATATGGATGCCAAGTTAAGATAGCAAACTCTTGGAGATGCTTTTAGTGAGCAGCTAGAACAAAAAAAGAAAAAGATTGGAGATCTTTGTTGTACTTGCTGGACCGAAACCAAACTCTTACGCCAAAGGTGTTTCTAATGTTTGACACATGTTAAAGTGCTTGTTGTTTCTGAATGTTTGTTTAAAACCGTGACGGTATGGTATTTCCTTGGAGATGTTACCACCACTGCTGCATCGGTTGGTTGGTGCATGTGCGAAGGGGAGGTAGCCTTGAACGACTAGGTTAAGGAATGGCGCAACAAAAATCATGCCTGATGCAGTAGTTACCGTCTGTCTGGATTACAAAACAGAGTTCTGTCTAGCCTCTGCTTGTTGATCTGAGTATCTGTATTCAGTTCTGTTTAGTAAATTGGCTAAGCAAGAAGCATGTTTTGTCAAAGGACTGAGTTATGTTAGTTCACCAATATACTTGTCATAATAGCGTTTTTATAAACCCCAAATCTGGAAGACATTGAGTTAGGAGGAACGAAAATGAAAGAGTGACGCTCCATGGCTCATGGACTGCCGGGCCAAGGGCAACACTGGAGGAGACGAGGACTGAAGGCCCAATGGCCCAACTGCTAGCGTTTGTGCTACACGAGCCAGCCGAGCGTCTTGACGCTGACGGCAGGCCGGCCCGGTGGGGATGGCACGCGTGAGGGCAGTCTGCATATATGCATGAACTTGGGAACGAACGAGAAGGACTTGAGGTCTTTTTACGTGCTATATAATAACTTCAATCTCAATATTTTATTAAGAGACATGCAGGTATTTTTTTCCCCGAGAACATGCCTTGATGATGCCTTAGCACATGTTACGTCAAGAGGAATTGAGTTACATGACGCAACTGCGAGAGAGTCCTCGTAGCGCAGGTTACAAACCACACTGCTCTTACATTGAAAAAGAATTTGATGTGCTTATTTAAACTCTAGACTGAACTAAATTAGATTGGAAATTTCTACCGATATGATACTTTTTTATCTCATTAATAAGATGAGTGAATTTCGTTAAATTTTGATTATTTTAGACCGAATGCTAGAACCTTGCAAAAGACACGAGTTTGTTGAGGTAGAGGCTGCTTTTGTAAACTCTCACCCTTTTTTCTCCTTTGTCTACGGCTTGGGAAGAAAAACAACCAGGCGACTGCAAAAAACCTAAAACAATCAAAAAACAAAAAAAAATTACATCAAGCCGAGTGGGTCTCGAACCCACAAGCGCCAGATTAGAAGTCAGACGCCTTATCCATTAGGCCATGGGCGCCAGTGCTTATGAGGAAGGTATTTAATTTATAGTAGCTGGTCGCAAAAGCAGTCTTCTTGAACAATAGCCAACGACTCATAACCCTCACGAACAAAGGACACACATATGGATGCATGCCACCTACTCATGATTAACATTTGGTAAGTGAACATATCGCAATCCTTGACTGTTGACTCTTTTCTCAAAGACAATGTTAACTGATCACACCAACTCATTGCAAACTTATTTTCCACAAGCAAGAAATGACACCCTATTAACCACACAGACCGTTACATTGCCCATCAACAGACTCTAGGTAATCTACTAATCTGGTTGCCGTCCTGCCTCCCCCATTTCCGCCACTTGATGTTATCAGGATTCATGTCATGGATACAGATATTGGCAAGGGTCCTTTTCTGCACTGCCCATGCGGCTCTGCCTCCAGCATTTATGCTGGTGATCACAAAACCTGATGATTAAAGTACCAAAACTTCCCCAGCAGGAAGGAACATAAACATAACGTACCGGTAAAACATTTAACCAAAATGCAGAAAGCATGCAAACTTGTTCAATTCAGGTATCTCTGGTCTGCTTTGGTCACTTGTCAATTGCAGTATAGCTTCAAGCACACAAAGATCATGACTAGTATATGTCGATCAGGATGTTATGTCGGCTACTTTATATCTGTAATGGTGTATACTGTTCTGCACTCCCATCAGCTATGCTAGCAAAACTTAACAAACAACGAAACTGATCGGTGGAGTTGGAACCAAAATGATGGAACTCCATGATGATTGTTCTCACCGAAAGGCAGGCACTCGATCCTATCTTTCCCAATTCGAAGAGTCCACCCAAACTCCAGCTTTACCGGCTTACCCTGTTGCTCATCATGAAGACAAACAAAAGGCACATGTTCCCAGACTCAAGAGTGCTTGGACATAGTAAGGAATCAAGATACCTGGCCAATGTCGCTCAAGAAAGAGAGCCTTCTTTTAGCAACCTTTGATCTATAACACCAGGCTTCAAATGCCTCCGTCAAGTCAGGATATCTAACATGTTTTGACTGAAGCCACTCTGATAAAATCTCAGCTTGACTATTTGACGGCAGTGTCAGCAAAATCGAAATAATTGCAGACTCCAGGCCCTGCCAGACCTCATTGTCCAGGTTTTCCTTTGGTGTCTCAGCCTCACCACCATCATCATCCGGATAGGCCTGATCAACCAAAGATTTTGTCATTCTTGCGAATCGAATCCATAAATTCACCACATGGCGGCGCTTCTCAGCTGGAAGGACGACATTGCCAAATGCAACAGCCTCCAGGACTTTTGCAGACACCTCTACCACCTTCAGCCTGGTCTTCAGACAATCATACCCAGTGCATACTGCGTCAACAGTTTCAACAACATCAGAGGACACTCCGACCCAGTAGACAACAATGCACTTCATCATCTCGAGCTTGCTCAGGACCTGACAGACCCAAGAGATATCACAAAGAAAAGACTGCAACTCCTGCTGAAGCTCCTGGTCGTCACCATCAAGAGGCGCCTCCTTTTGTTTTGTCAGGATAGAACTCATGAAATCACTGAACTGACTTAGTAAACCTGTGGCACAATCCTTCACTTGAGACTTCACAGTGTCGTTGTCAAGGGCTACCAATGGGGCGTCGTCATCTTCGGTGAGCATGTACTCCAGCTGCTCCTGAGCTGCAGACTTGAGCTCCCGCGCAGGCCCAGCCGCCGACGAGATCGTCGCGTGCCGGAACGCCGAAAGGAATATGCTCGTCACCGGAGCCGGATCGATTGGCCGGAGACGCGCAAGGATGCACTCGTACTGCGGGCCGAGGCCGGGGACGGTCCTCAGAATCTCCTCCTCGTCGGCCTCGTCCCAGGGGGCGGACTCGATGTAGCCGGCGCAGGCGGCGGCGATCTGCCCGCATCCAAGGTGCACGGCGGCCTGGAGCACGCCCAGCGCGCCGCGGACGCCGAAATGGGAGCAGGGCTCGGTGGCGTATAGGAGCCGGAGCGCGGTGACATGGGAGCTCAGGTCCAGCTCCTGGCAGTAGACCTCGACGCAGTAGCGCGAGCCGAGGATCTGGCACGTCGGCCAGGCGTCGGAGAGGCGATCGGCGAAGTAGGTGCTGCCGGCGGCGAGCACCGCGGAGTGGCAGTAGAGCCACTCGTCGCGGTCCTCCGGCGTTCGTAGCCGCACTACCACGTCGCTGGTCGCTTGGTCGCCGATCTTGGGCCGCCCCGCCCTCATGCCACTGCTAGTGCTAGATTGGGGGTGAAACGACGATCAGCAACAGCGCAGCTCATCAATCGGACGGAACATAACTTTGTCAAGAGAAAAACGCAAAAGAATTCGGAATCGAAGGAAGATGAGAGTGAGAATTCGTAGCCGATTCTAGGCTTATTTCCAATCTCACTTACCGCGGCAGAGGCAAGCCAGGAACACGCCGACGAAGGAGAGGACGGCTCGCGGCGGATAGGGGGGGGGCGAGCAAGACGGAGGCCAGATGCCAGAGAAGCAAAGCCAAATAATACCACACGAGTTTCAGGATCACGAATCTCGATGCACATTGGACGGTGTCTGAGCTAAACCTATTGTCACTCATCTGTAGTGCTGTTACTGCTGTACTCTACTGGTGTTCAACAAGTCACATTGGCATCTCTGATAGCTTAACAGATGACGCTACAAAATAGTTTATGCACTGCACAAAGGTTAAGCCTATACAGGGTAGATTCTGGACTTAGGATTACACGATGCATCTTTTCTATCACAATTCACAACACCTAAAATTGCTGTGCAGTAAAATTACAGTAGTATACTACGATTGTAATTGTACAACATGCATTTCCAGCTGCAGAGCATAAGGTTCAATCAAAATGGTCTGCGGAGAAAATCAGGGCTCATCAGGCTTCTGCAACCTGCGAATAGCAATGTCCTCGGTGCGGAACCTTCTGGAAGCAGAAGCAAGCTTATGCATATGGGCAATGGCACCTTCAGCAATCGTCCTTGTGCCGCCACTTGAGGTGCCCTCCTGTCTGGGTTTATCACCAGTTGGGTGATCCTCTGACCACCATGAGTATGACTCCCATCGGCTGAGGCTCTCAGCCAGCTTCCTTCTCTGGTGCTGCCGCCATGCAGCTTGGATGAAGCAGGCAGCCCAGGTCCTCCAGTGATGGGAGTAGAACCGGAATGTGTGCTGGAGCTTCTTGCTGTGAAGCCTTCTGAACTGGTTTGCGACGAACTTCAGGTCTTCAGCTCGTAGAGCGAAGGCTTCCACCTCTGTGAGGCTCCGTACAGTCCTTGTTGAAAGCGGGAAGTGGACGTTTGTCTTTGGAAGTAGGGCCCAAGTGAGCAGCTCTTCACCTGCGAAATCACCAGGGCGCAGGATGATAGAGTTGAAGAAGTTGCTACGGCCACCATTTGTTGTTGAGCTCTCTAGTTTCCCACGTATGATAAAAAGCATCTCATTCACAGGATCACCCTCGCGGGAGATGTATGTATTCTCAGGACACAGGAAAGACACCAGCCGCTCACAGATGGCATCAAGAAGTTGGTCATCCATCTCAGAGAAAAAGGGTACCTGCATTGCAGAATGGAATGAAAAGCTGCCATGGAATGTGTATGAAGTTTCAACTAGCAGTAGAAGCAATGGTAAAAAGCAACAGAGCGTCAACTTCTTTATTTCCATCCAAATACAGTAAATAATCCATCAAGAAACTTTCAAAAACTAAAAACTCTACTAATTCAACTGTGAGATGGGAGTATAACCACAACTTACACGTCTAACAAGGTCCAAACAAAGATGACGCTGCACATCCCGACGTATGTCAGCAGGCAAAGCTTGCAAGATGGACTCTTCTTCTACTCCTCTTGTAGCAAGCCATTTAACTTGAACAAACCGATGGACACGTTCTTGAAGATGAGATGGGAGTTGATGGTGTCTCATCCACTCATCCATGTCCCTTTGCCTCAGCCTCCACTCTTCAAGCCTTTTACTGATAGACTGCAGGTATGTCTAAAAGAAGAATAGGAAGTGATCTCTGAATCAGACTTCAAGTGGGTTACCAGTGCAGAAAATGGCTTACTGAACACAGAAACAGTAATATCCTTATTTTTATCAGAAATCTCAAACCATGAAACGGAAGTTCATACTTCATATGCTCGATGCATCAGTTAAGCAAAAAAGACAAAGTTACAATAGCCTTAACACATAATGCACAATAGAACTGATAACAAGGTAATTTTGCCAAACTAGATCAGCTTTAAAATTGCTTCCAAATTTATCACATAATGCAATTACTAATGCTGTGTTAATCCTAGGATTAACTTGGTAATACGAGCATAAAAAGTGTGAACTACCAACCCCAAAACTTCCTATTGTAGTTCAGAAGTGAGAATTTATGGCACTACCTGCATCTTGCCAATCAACTGAGCAAAGAGTATGAGACTGATAGCGCCAATTGCTATAGCAAATAAGTTCTCTGTGATAAAAGCACTTGTCACGAGAGGATTTCCGCTTGAACTGAAAGGTGTCAACAGACACAAAACAACATTAACATCAGTAATTGTATTAGACATACAAAAGAACCCAAAGTAACAGAGTATAGCGGTGGATCACAACCTAAGCTGCAGCAAGCCCCACCATAGACAAAAGAAGTACTTCTCAAGGAATGGAGATGAGACAGCGCCTTTACTCAGTGCAATAGAAAACATCCCGTAGTTAAATGATAAATTAGGATTATTGGGATTGGCATCACATTTGGCAAATATACTTGTGTTCTTTGCCCACACAGAATAATCATTAGAACCATTATTCTCACAACTTATAAATCTCAAGTTGCAATGTTTATCATTGTACTCAGCAACGCACTGCTGATCCCAGCATGTAATCTGCCGTTCGATGGAGAGAAGATAATATATTGCACCAGTAATCTGCAGCAATGCACACAGGTCATATCACAAGTAACATAATTTTAGTATCGCGCAAACAAATGTGTAACCACAAGATCCAAGATGATAGTGATAGAATTGTTTCTCACAATTGAGCTCACATGCACGTCTACTTGAAACAGTTTTGTTTCTTTGTGCAGAACGCAAGACTGAATTCTAATGCATTCCAGGATAATGGATATATTTATCGAATCAGGAAAAAAGAAGGACCAGAAAACTGATATTAGGTTCCATATGAAGAGAAGACAAGACTCCATTTTCAATAGCAAATAAAACCATGTGTGTCCCTTAGAACAAACATAAGCTGAAATAAATCGTAATTCAAATTAACACCCCAGGAATTTCATAAATAAAATTGAAAGTGGATAACCATACATGGCTTGCGAGCATGTAGAGCAGAAGATTGTATGCTGCTCCCCCCCAAGCTGACTTTGCAACTACTCCAACAGCTTTGATAATCTGATTGCTTAAAGGGATGATGAGATACATTCTTATGACATACTGAATCACAATTACGAGAGCAAATGTAGTGTTTCGGATGTTATAATCTGAGCTTTTTATCGCAGGCATAATTAACCACACAGTAACCTGCAAAACAAAGTCACCCCAGAAAGATTAAGTCTTAACTACAGAAGTCTTGCACTAACAAACCAAGTCATCATATTCAGTATTTGTGATAATCATCGCTCAAAAATTTCAGCTACACAGGCAAAGTTAATCTACAAGTATTTAGCTAAGCTAGCAGGTTACAACTACAACAACACCACCAAACCCTTTTAGTCCTGCTATGAACCTTAGTTCATATCGGGGATAGGGAGGATAACCCTTGCCAAGAGGAAGGCCGGGCAAAGTCGGCGTGGAGGGAGACTAGAATATTTGGGGGTAACTGGATTGTTTGTTGTTCATTGCTTGATCCATTCTTAGCTGGTTACAAGATATAAATAGAAGTCCCTGAGTCCTAGCTCCTTGATTCTCTCCTAGCCATTAACTTCTTACTCCTTAACCGGCAGCTACTGCCATTGATTGCAACTGGCTGCGCATGCGCCTTCTTGGGTCTTAACACCTAACCGGCAGCTTAACTGCCCTTGATTACAGCTGTCTAAGCATGCACCTCCTTGGGCGCGCACGCCCCCTCTACTACGTTCCTGGTGGCATGCAGCCAGTCCCTGGGCTGCCCCACATGACAAGTCCCAACCAAATTGTGGTAGGCTAGAGTTGAAGCCCAACATGAGCCACCAATGAAAAGGGAAAAATCAAGAGAACAGGACATAAAGACATATATAAGGCATCGATAATAGTGCTAGTATTAGCTGATTACAATAAATTTCATTGAATGCTTTCTTATGATCTAAAGTGGATGCCAATTAGATTCAGATGATATATGGCATGAATACATCTGAGTAGAAAGGTAGCTGGGTCCACCTTACTGAAGTCGCGATGTGGTTGTCGCAATTGTATGTTTACTAACGACAATTTTCTAGGATAGGAAATAGCAACATCACCAGGAAGGGTCAGATGACTTACTTTGATAACCTTATATTAAGGGAAATAATGACATGGGCTCAACCCAAAGGCTTACCACGAGAATCTTACCACCACATAGACGCTAATCAATCAATTTAGTGCAAAATAATATGCATATGGCATTGCTATTGAACATATACCACAGGTGATTGTAGTACCACTAGAAATGGTAAAATAAGAAAATGCAATATAAACAATTAAATTATGCAACAAGGGCTGCAGCCACTAATCTTCGCGAGGTCTTTACCTGTGGAAGTGGCACAGCTGCAAGCATGTCTACAAAGAAATCAGTTCTTATATATCTTCGTTGAATCTTCTTAATATCCACAACAAGCTCTCCCTTTCCGAGGACTCTGGACTTTGGATCCACATATGCAGTATGAAACTTGATTGCTATGTTCAACATGTAAAATAAGTCAGCAAGTGATCGTAGGACAGTGATTCTTATGCTCAGTCCCTGGTCCTTGGCAACACATGAAGATCCATTGCCATTTTGTCTAATCAATGGAAGGTAATAGAAAAAAGGATCTATGAAAAGAGCAAACAAACATGCCACAAGGTACACCCTGTTCCATCTCAGTACAATATTACTCCCAGGGTCTAGAATACGCTGGTGCCACGGTTTGTTGCCTTCATTTAACACCTTAAGCTTCTCAGGATTCTTCAGATCCATTCTATTTGCACCAAATCTGTCAGCCCGTGCAGTTTGATATAATGGCTTAGATTGATTTTGTCTCTCATCAGGAAAGATCCTAAAGATAAACAGAAACTTAGAAAAATTAGCAAAACCACAAATATTATCGATACATCAAAACCAATGATTTTGGGTCAAAATAGTGTGATTTCGAACCAAAGTAACAATAGAAGAAGAATACATAGGATTCCACAGACCATCTTCACCTGCGGATGCTATAACCATTAGTTCATCATGCTACCTTCCCTTTAAGGGCTAGAAATTACCACAACCCTTAAAAAGTATAATAATCACTAATACAGAGAAAAGGAAAAAAATCTAGACCAAATATTTTTGCAGGCCAGATTATAACAGAGGTTCCATAAGATGTCTCTAATTCTTAATTGTAAGATAAGACAGAGATATATAATAGTCACGATTGTTGGACAAAAACAATTATTTTTTAAAGTACGCAAGTTACAACTGTTTAGCAAATAGAGCTGTATTATTCAATTTGCCCACGCAATTGCATGGGAATCAGGCTAGTTGAAAGGAAAAAATTAAGCTTGCCCGTGAAGCTGAATATAAATGAGGGATAAATATTAGGCTTGAACAAATGAAATGTAGCAAATGCTCTCAATTTCTACTGTCATTTTCACAAACTATCATAAGACTCCTATCATGCACACCAAAAAACAGCTAATCCGATTAGAACCAGCACGTTCTTCTGGATTTGACGAGTTAATCTCCAACGAAGCTCTCTAAGTCTCAATACTAGAGTCATCCCTCCCCTCTTCAGCAAAAGGAACTTGAATCCAGGCTTCAACGGGGACAAAGCTTCAAATTGGTCCTCTCCAATTCCTCGAGGTAGTGAAGAACCTACTGCGCAAGCTACACCACCACCTTTTATGTACTCTCTTCCAGAATCGATTCCGAATCCCCCCTCCATCCTCGCTCCCCAATACAGCAAACGCAAAGTCAATCCCAGTTCAGCAAAATTCTAACAGCCACTCATCGACTCTCAGCAGGCAATCCAAAAGGTCAGAACTTAAATACATCGCAGGGGAAAAGGAAGCCGTATGGAATCAAGACGCGTACCTGTTGTTAGGCCTCCTCTGCATCTCCACCTCATCCTGGACCCTGGACCCAAACATGCCGGCCGCCTCGGTTCTCCCAACCTCCGCCCGTCCCGTCCAAATCTCGCACCCAACTGGAGCGAGGCCAATCAGGAGATCAGAGAGGGGGAGCGCACCTCTTCCGGTTCCAGATCACCATCATGGCAAACTCGAGTTGCTCCGTCTGGCGATTCCAAAGAACTGAAGAACTCGAGTGGAAGAACGGAGACAGGAAAAAAGAAAACGATCTTTTTTTTTTTTACTTTTCCCTACGAGCCATTATAAAAGTTTCTAATTCATTCTCTTGCCACCAAAATTTTAGCTGTCCCTCCTCAGTTCCTCGCGTAGAGTTTTCTGGTCCCGTGTGCCACTTCCATGAGGTTAGAGCATGACGCCCGGTAACAGAGGGATACGATGACCGTTTTGCCCCTGTGTCCAGACGTTAGGAGCAGAATTTTGCATTTGCCCTTACGCCACAAATTTAACAAACCAGTTACACAGATTCGGAAAGAGAAACCAGAACAACAAACCTGACAAACCAGTTATGAAAATTTCACAAACCATAACAGCATTTCACAAACCAGTAGACCAGACCATTGTTTTGGTCATGACATAGACCAGACCATTGTTTTGGTCATGCACATACCACTGTTTTGGTCTTACAAAATGCAGGTTCTATATGAGTTACAAAATATCTGAAGTTTTGAGTCATCCCACAGACAACAACTAAATGTCAAGGTTCCTTTTGCTTCTGGTACCCATAGCAGGACTATCTGAAGTTGTAGATACCTTGGCTCTTGTATTCATAGCTGGATTGTTAAGCTTTCTTTTTTTATTCACTGTTGTCTTGGGTCTCTCTTTGTTCTCAGTTGTGTTGATATCGTCAACAGTATTGACATGCTCAGGTTCTGGCTCCAGGCTAGCAGGGAACATAATGCTCAAAGGTATAGGCTGTAGGCTTTCAGTTTCTGGCTGATTGGAGCCTGTTCCAGATCTTCTAAAGTAAAAAAGTATTAGGTTAGTTGACTTATAAACCTGTAGTACAAGGAAAATGTCAAGAACATGAACCTCTGTATTGGTTTTCTTCGGTGACATGGAAAGCTTAATGTAGTGTCTAATCCTATGGCATCATAAATTAGTTAGTGCCTTGATTTGCTTAGGAGTAAAAGCAGTATCTGATAAAAGCTAAACTAAGTGGTCAGATGAAGCTTCTGTCAGATAAAGTGGATAAATTATCACATGTACTTATCAAGAAAACTTCTATGATGAATAATCAAGAGGAAACCCTGAAGTCTAAGAAAAAGGGTGCTAAGAAGGTATCACTACACTGATGTCAGTTACTAGACATGCTAACTTTTTTGAATAGCTTACAAGGTTTGCATTATACATTTCACATGTAGATTCTCACAAACATTGAGGACATAAAAAGGTTTATACTTGAGAGAGATATTGTAACACCCCGGTGTTATGCCTACATTTAGGCACTGCAAATCACGCATATCATGCATCATCAAGCATCCAAATCATACATGTCTAATCATTTCATGAACCCGAATTGGCAGCATTAGCTCCCCCTACGTATGTGCTAAGAGTTTGGATTGAAGCTTGTACATATGCATGGATTGAAGTTATGGAAGAGTAATGTCTACCAAATGATGCTAAGGTATAAGAGATGAACCTTTGAAGCAGTGATACCAATCGGAGTGCACCAAATATACCATCCTTAGCACCATGGTTAGTTAGATACCACTTGGAATTACTTGCAAAACACAAACACTAGATACATTAGTGAGATCAACATTAGTATCAAGGTTCTAGTACCACTTGTGAAAACAAAGCAAGGCATATCTAACAACCATCCTATGCAAGCTAGTTTATAATTTCATCAATCAAACTTACAACTAGCATACACCACACAAGCATGAGATTTTAATTTAAAACTTGTGCCATGCAAGCAAACATATGAAATGCACATACAAATGCATCAATCAAGTTTATGAGCTTACTCCCCCTACTTATGTGCTTCAAATTTTTAATTGATCCCCTTACTTTCATATTTCTCCCCCTTTGTCATATTTTCTTTATCTTCGTGTCTCTCTCTCTATCTTTGTGAATTACTTCTACCCCTTTGTCATCAATGACCATAAAGGTTCAATTTAGATAGGTTAAGATTATCAATGTCAATCAATGGTGTGAGGATCATTTTCTCAAATTTGGTCTAATCTAGAACACTTGCCAAAGATATTTAACTTAGGTTTGATCCAAGGACAAGCTTCTTCACACCTCATTTCAAAGGTTATCTTGACCATGTTGAGTTAAAGACTTATAGTTCATTTTCAAGATTAAACACCAGGTTCATAAGCCCACAAACATGTCATATAGCTACCGCTAGATCAAGTCAAGCAGAGAAGCAATAGTGGTACCATATAAGCATCAAATTCATTTGATTTTCATGAATGAGCCTTTAAGCATGAGGAATGACTAGATGCACTAAACAAGTCCTTAGCAAAGGATGTATGTGTCGACGCCTAAAATCCAACACCAGGAACACAGTGATCAACACCGGCGAGAGGCCTAGCATAGAGCAGATCCTGAGCTTCTCTCTGGGCTTTGGAAGGGCACCACCAAATCGAATGGTTGTGACCTTGGGGGGCGTGCCTAGTCAATTTGACCTATAATTGACTAAGGGAGCAAGATTGATCAGTAATTTAAGATGGAATATGCCGGTCGTTTAGTCTAGATAATTCCAAATGTGCGGCCAAATGGCCAATGAGATGAGGCTATTGACTAGAGAGTCGATATCCAGCATGTTCATGATGGATAATAACTAAAACAAGAATATCGGCAATCATCAGTTACTCGATTATATAGATCTAACATGTCGATCATCATAAAAGCATGCAAAAGATGTAAAAAGATAGACGTGAAAGTATATGATTTGATTGAGAAACATACTAGCTTTTAACCAAGACAAAAACAAGTAAAGAGCATGTAAACAGCCAATATATATTCTCAAAAGACAGGCTATCGGCTAAATAGCCGATTCCATGTGAAACAAGGGTCATAGCATGCAACCACTCAACCATTAAACATGTATAAATTCGTATGCCTATCAGATCCAATCTACTATCTTTATCAGTGGGGGTCAGACCTCACTGATATAGCCATAATAAGGATAACAGATTAAACCTTTAAAGCATATAGATCTATAAACACTTAATGAGATCGTGGGAACATGCTATGATCATGAGAGCTCAGGCGATCGGCTAAATAGACGATGCAGACATAGCATGCAGCCAAAGACTATGCTTGACCATAAGCAAGGCTTACCACCTAACAATTTCCAATCTATGATGCTAGCAGTGGGGGTCATACCTAACTGATATAGCCATAAAAGCACTTCTAGACCAGATCTCATCAACTAGTAAGCCTTACGTATGGCTAAACATGCCTTCGACCACACTGCTATCTTCGATCAAGATTGGAACAGAATGGCTAGACTAGCAAGAACCATCGTCAAAGTGGGATTTGAACAATGTAGTGCAACAAGATGACGATTCAAAAAGAAATATAAAGCCGATCTATCTCAATCTTAACCGGGCAGGGAATTCGTATCAAAATTCATACTGAGATCAGACTTAACCGAGGACAGACGTATAGATTTTGATAAGAATCGAGGATAACTATCAGTAATTGCAAGAGATCAAACTTAATCGAGGGTAGCCTTATAATCAACTGACAATAACTAACTTATACAAAGCTTGCAAGAGGTCAGACCTACCTGATGCAGCCTTACAAACAAGGTATAAGTCATGACAGATACTCACAGACAAACAGGAGGTCGGACCTAACCGATGCAACCCTGCTCGCCGAAGAACTCGTCGAAATCTACTCTACTCCTACTCCTAAGGGGTGGCGTGAGTCAAAAAGTAAAGGTACTGATTTGTGTTGATCGTTGGAGATGTTCATTACAATAGCCGGGGTTCAATATTTATACCCAAGGCTAAACTACGAGTCTTGGTCTGAAAAGTCCGGGTACAAAACTTGGAAAAGAAGACAAAAACTTTCCTAAATTATGATAACTTGGACTCCAACCTTTCCTTTCTGTGGAGCCTGATGTGTCTTTCGCTTTGAATCTTTGTCGCTCCTGCTAATGGGCTCATTCCCTTGATGACTGTCATCTTGCTAGCTGACCTGGCGATTTGGTTAGCCGACCTGACCCAAATATTTCGACTCTCCTCAATAATTTCTTGTTCTTAGGGACTCCCCATCTTGAACTAAATTTTGGTGTCAACAAATACCACTTGAAAGGTCCTAATGGCTAAAGTGGGGGGTGAATATCCTATAAAAATTTCTACAACAACACTTAATCCAAGTGGTTAGATAATTATAAAGTGAAGTGAGTGTTGCGCTAGCCTACTCAAAATATAAGCCTCCTATCCTCAATTCTAGTTATTTATGATCTCTATAACACACAAGAGGCTATGTCACTACCACTAAGTTAGTGAGCTCTCAAAGACTAACAAAAGAGCCCCCACTAACTACTAGAAAAGACGCAAGCTAGCTCTCAAAACTAATTACACTAAAGAGTTTAGCTACACTACGAAAGTAAATACACAAGATAGGTAGAGAGGTATACCACCGTGGCAAGAGATCAATCACAATACAATGAATACCAATGAAATCATCGGAGACAAGATGACACAATGATTTTTCACCGAGGTTCACTTGCTTGCCGGCAAGCTAGTCCCCGTTGTGGTGATTCACTCACTTGGAGGTTCACGCGCTAATAGACATCACACGCCTAACCTACAATCGGGTGCCGCACAACTAACACAAGATGAGTATCCACAAGCCACAAGCAATCCACTAGAGTACATTTTGGCTCTCCACTAGGGAAAGGTCAAGAACCCCTCACAATCACCACGATCGGACACAGAGACAAATCACCTTCCTCCGCTCGACGATCCTCGCTGCACCAAGCCGTCTAGGTGGCGGCAACTACCAAGAGAAACAAGTGAATCCCACAGCGAAACACAATCACCAAGTGCCTCTAGATGCAATCACTCAAGCAATACACTTGGATTCACTCCCAATCTTACAAAGATAATGAATCAATAATAGAGATGAGTGAGAGAACTTTGTCTTAGCTCACTAGGTTGCTATGTCAATGAAAATGGCCAAGAGAGTGAGCTAGAGCTGGCCATGTGGCTTAAAATAGAAGCCCCCCACGAAATAGAGCCGTTGGGTCACATAAGTGACCATCAGACTCACTTGGCACGGGCCGTCAGACCATCTAACGCATGGCCCGATGCCCTACCGCATCCACTTACAAGCTACCATGCGTCCCAGTTAAACGAGATGACCGTTGCCGCCAACGGTCAAGCAGTCGCGCGCTAATTACCATGGTCAGACCCAGGCCATTGGACCTACCGTCAGACTCCACACAGGGAGGGTCCAACGTGGTCTAGTAAGGTCCAGAGAGGGTTAAAACCCTCAGACCCCGGTTTGACGCCCACCATCGGACCCGGTCCACAATCTGTCACCGCCATGTGTCGCGCTTGCGCTCACTTACCCACACGGCACTGAATGAATAGTGCACTTGGTCGGTCCAACGCCCTGCGAGCCTCGGTCCGACGCCGCCGCGCACGCTCCTCTCAGTTAGGGTTAGCCATCGGACATTGATTAGCTGGGTCTGATGCTCCCGAAACCAGGGTCCAATGCCCATGTTCACTTCTTCTCAAGCTCGATCACTCGTCCCTTGTGTATGTGAGCTAACTCCAAGTATTCCAACACTTGTGTACGTGAGTTAGCAACAATCTAAGTCAAATCCCAAGGGTGTTAGCACTCACTAGAATCTAAATGCATATGCAATGAGTTAGAACATCTAGTGGCACTTTAATAACTGTATTTCGATACGAGTTTCACCCCTCTTAATAGTATGACTATCTATCTTAAATGTGATCACACTCGCTAAGTGTCTCAATCACCAAAACAAAAAGCTTCTATGGATATCACCTTTGCCTTGAGCTTTTTGTTTTTCTCTTTCTTATTTTCCAAGCCCGAGCACTTGATCCCCATGGCCATCACCACCAACATGATCATCATCGCTTGCTCTACCACTTGGAATGTGCTACCCTATCTCATGATCACTTAAAGTAAAAAGGGTTAGCGCCTATAGGTTTCATCAATTCACCAAAATCCAAACTAGAACTTTCAGCTGCCCACACCGTGAGGGAGCGAGCGGCTAGCGTGTGGGGCTCGCCCCGAGCACACCAGCAGTGGGCCCCACATCGCCACGGACATCGCCTACGCTGCCCCGAACATTCGCCCACGCCGCTCCGAACGTCGTCGTCAGCCGCTTTCCACACGCAACCCATGTGCAACACCCGATCTACTTTTGAAACATCCTAGTTGCAGCAGTTGCAACATACAAAAAAGACAGATGAAACACTGGAAATAAGCATCTGAAACACTTGCTAAAATATCTGAAAAATATTTAAAACCATTGTAAACATATGCAACATCATGATGAAACACTTGCAAACATATGTATGAAACACCTGAAAACACTTGAAACATATGCTTACAACATGCATGTATATGCAACATATAGATCTACATTTACAACATCCAAATAAAACACTTGCAGCATTCGTCTGGATCAGATGAAACATTTAGAATATACACTTGAAACGTACGTGTATAGCCATTTCAACATGTGCAACATCCCGATCTACTTTTGCAACATCGATATGCAACACTTGCAACATACCTCTGAAACACTTGAAATATACTCTTGCAACATGCGGTTTTCACCCTTCTTCTTTTGTATGACGCAACACAGCGGAGAAACGGTCGATTTCAGCAAGCGGCGGCCTGAGGATGATGGTGGAGCTTGGCAACGGCTAGCTGTCCTCCATCTGGCCTGGGCCCAGCCGGTGACGACCCCCTCTCCTAGCCACCTGGCCACACGCGGCAGCCGGAAGGAGCCGCCGATCTCGGCGAGGTCGGAGAGGAAGCCCGCAAGGAGCGATGGGGACGGTGGCGCAGCGACGGGGTGCGGGGACGAGGAGCAGCGCGTGCGGCGGCGGCCCGTCGAGGTGGGTGGCAGTGAGTCGGTGTGGGTCGGGTTGAGGAGCAGGTGCAGAAAGCAGCATGCGTGCTCTCGTCGATGGAGGCAGTGGCTGCGTTTTCTGAAGGAAGGAGAAGAGGAGCTAACATTAAGACCCGCGTGTAAGAGAGGGGGAGGGCTGCTGACCGCTCAATCTCCAGCTTTTCAAACTCCGGCAAGCATGCAGGTGAGGACGGGTGCCCGGAGCAGCAGTGTGGCCCCCTTCCTTTTCTACAAATCGCTTCTTAATTTCCGCATGTTCGACGATGGAAAATTTGCTACGACCAATTTTGGCAGCTGAAGCCTCCCAACTTTCTCCCGTGCTAAATGCAATAAGCTTTTGACCAAAATGTGCTGAGTGCGGTGATGCTACGGAGGAGTGATCTTGTGTGCCTGCTTTCGGACTATTCTGAATTTTGTTATTTTGCTTAGAGCATCTCCGAGAGTTTGTCAAATTTTACTTGGCAAATCTTGTGATTTGCCAACTCCTAAAATTATATGTTAAGTAAAAAAAACAATCCATCTCCAAAAGTTTGGCGTTTTTGACTTGGTAAAATAAAAAAAACCCGTTAACAAAACGAAGAGGCCCGCTAAGCGAACGAAGAGCCCCGCTAAGCGAACGAAGAGCCCCGCTAAGAAACGAAGAGCCCCGGATGCCAAGCCGTATACGCGCGCGTATATTTGCGCTCGCTGATGGAAGATTTGCCAAGTTGCTATTGATGCAAAGTTGTTTTGCCAAACTGTTGGAGGCTATTTTTTCTTGTTTTGCCAAAATTATATGGATGCCAAGTTAAGATAGCAAACTCTTGGAGATGCTTTTAGTGAGCAGCTAGAACAAAAAAAGAAAAAGATTGGAGATCTTTGTTGTACTTGCTGGACCGAAACCAAACTCTTACGCCAAAGGTGTTTCTAATGTTTGACACATGTTAAAGTGCTTGTTGTTTCTGAATGTTTGTTTAAAACCGTGACGGTATGGTATTTCCTTGGAGATGTTACCACCACTGCTGCATCGGTTGGTTGGTGCATGTGCGAAGGGGAGGTAGCCTTGAACGACTAGGTTAAGGAATGGCGCAACAAAAATCATGCCTGATGCAGTAGTTACCGTCTGTCTGGATTACAAAACAGAGTTCTGTCTAGCCTCTGCTTGTTGATCTGAGTATCTGTATTCAGTTCTGTTTAGTAAATTGGCTAAGCAAGAAGCATGTTTTGTCAAAGGACTGAGTTATGTTAGTTCACCAATATACTTGTCATAATAGCGTTTTTATAAACCCCAAATCTGGAAGACATTGAGTTAGGAGGAACGAAAATGAAAGAGTGACGCTCCATGGCTCATGGACTGCCGGGCCAAGGGCAACACTGGAGGAGACGAGGACTGAAGGCCCAATGGCCCAACTGCTAGCGTTTGTGCTACACGAGCCAGCCGAGCGTCTTGACGCTGACGGCAGGCCGGCCCGGTGGGGATGGCACGCGTGAGGGCAGTCTGCATATATGCATGAACTTGGGAACGAACGAGAAGGACTTGAGGTCTTTTTACGTGCTATATAATAACTTCAATCTCAATATTTTATTAAGAGACATGCAGGTATTTTTTTCCCCGAGAACATGCCTTGATGATGCCTTAGCACATGTTACGTCAAGAGGAATTGAGTTACATGACGCAACTGCGAGAGAGTCCTCGTAGCGCAGGTTACAAACCACACTGCTCTTACATTGAAAAAGAATTTGATGTGCTTATTTAAACTCTAGACTGAACTAAATTAGATTGGAAATTTCTACCGATATGATACTTTTTTATCTCATTAATAAGATGAGTGAATTTCGTTAAATTTTGATTATTTTAGACCGAATGCTAGAACCTTGCAAAAGACACGAGTTTGTTGAGGTAGAGGCTGCTTTTGTAAACTCTCACCCTTTTTTCTCCTTTGTCTACGGCTTGGGAAGAAAAACAACCAGGCGACTGCAAAAAACCTAAAACAATCAAAAAACAAAAAAAAATTACATCAAGCCGAGTGGGTCTCGAACCCACAAGCGCCAGATTAGAAGTCAGACGCCTTATCCATTAGGCCATGGGCGCCAGTGCTTATGAGGAAGGTATTTAATTTATAGTAGCTGGTCGCAAAAGCAGTCTTCTTGAACAATAGCCAACGACTCATAACCCTCACGAACAAAGGACACACATATGGATGCATGCCACCTACTCATGATTAACATTTGGTAAGTGAACATATCGCAATCCTTGACTGTTGACTCTTTTCTCAAAGACAATGTTAACTGATCACACCAACTCATTGCAAACTTATTTTCCACAAGCAAGAAATGACACCCTATTAACCACACAGACCGTTACATTGCCCATCAACAGACTCTAGGTAATCTACTAATCTGGTTGCCGTCCTGCCTCCCCCATTTCCGCCACTTGATGTTATCAGGATTCATGTCATGGATACAGATATTGGCAAGGGTCCTTTTCTGCACTGCCCATGCGGCTCTGCCTCCAGCATTTATGCTGGTGATCACAAAACCTGATGATTAAAGTACCAAAACTTCCCCAGCAGGAAGGAACATAAACATAACGTACCGGTAAAACATTTAACCAAAATGCAGAAAGCATGCAAACTTGTTCAATTCAGGTATCTCTGGTCTGCTTTGGTCACTTGTCAATTGCAGTATAGCTTCAAGCACACAAAGATCATGACTAGTATATGTCGATCAGGATGTTATGTCGGCTACTTTATATCTGTAATGGTGTATACTGTTCTGCACTCCCATCAGCTATGCTAGCAAAACTTAACAAACAACGAAACTGATCGGTGGAGTTGGAACCAAAATGATGGAACTCCATGATGATTGTTCTCACCGAAAGGCAGGCACTCGATCCTATCTTTCCCAATTCGAAGAGTCCACCCAAACTCCAGCTTTACCGGCTTACCCTGTTGCTCATCATGAAGACAAACAAAAGGCACATGTTCCCAGACTCAAGAGTGCTTGGACATAGTAAGGAATCAAGATACCTGGCCAATGTCGCTCAAGAAAGAGAGCCTTCTTTTAGCAACCTTTGATCTATAACACCAGGCTTCAAATGCCTCCGTCAAGTCAGGATATCTAACATGTTTTGACTGAAGCCACTCTGATAAAATCTCAGCTTGACTATTTGACGGCAGTGTCAGCAAAATCGAAATAATTGCAGACTCCAGGCCCTGCCAGACCTCATTGTCCAGGTTTTCCTTTGGTGTCTCAGCCTCACCACCATCATCATCCGGATAGGCCTGATCAACCAAAGATTTTGTCATTCTTGCGAATCGAATCCATAAATTCACCACATGGCGGCGCTTCTCAGCTGGAAGGACGACATTGCCAAATGCAACAGCCTCCAGGACTTTTGCAGACACCTCTACCACCTTCAGCCTGGTCTTCAGACAATCATACCCAGTGCATACTGCGTCAACAGTTTCAACAACATCAGAGGACACTCCGACCCAGTAGACAACAATGCACTTCATCATCTCGAGCTTGCTCAGGACCTGACAGACCCAAGAGATATCACAAAGAAAAGACTGCAACTCCTGCTGAAGCTCCTGGTCGTCACCATCAAGAGGCGCCTCCTTTTGTTTTGTCAGGATAGAACTCATGAAATCACTGAACTGACTTAGTAAACCTGTGGCACAATCCTTCACTTGAGACTTCACAGTGTCGTTGTCAAGGGCTACCAATGGGGCGTCGTCATCTTCGGTGAGCATGTACTCCAGCTGCTCCTGAGCTGCAGACTTGAGCTCCCGCGCAGGCCCAGCCGCCGACGAGATCGTCGCGTGCCGGAACGCCGAAAGGAATATGCTCGTCACCGGAGCCGGATCGATTGGCCGGAGACGCGCAAGGATGCACTCGTACTGCGGGCCGAGGCCGGGGACGGTCCTCAGAATCTCCTCCTCGTCGGCCTCGTCCCAGGGGGCGGACTCGATGTAGCCGGCGCAGGCGGCGGCGATCTGCCCGCATCCAAGGTGCACGGCGGCCTGGAGCACGCCCAGCGCGCCGCGGACGCCGAAATGGGAGCAGGGCTCGGTGGCGTATAGGAGCCGGAGCGCGGTGACATGGGAGCTCAGGTCCAGCTCCTGGCAGTAGACCTCGACGCAGTAGCGCGAGCCGAGGATCTGGCACGTCGGCCAGGCGTCGGAGAGGCGATCGGCGAAGTAGGTGCTGCCGGCGGCGAGCACCGCGGAGTGGCAGTAGAGCCACTCGTCGCGGTCCTCCGGCGTTCGTAGCCGCACTACCACGTCGCTGGTCGCTTGGTCGCCGATCTTGGGCCGCCCCGCCCTCATGCCACTGCTAGTGCTAGATTGGGGGTGAAACGACGATCAGCAACAGCGCAGCTCATCAATCGGACGGAACATAACTTTGTCAAGAGAAAAACGCAAAAGAATTCGGAATCGAAGGAAGATGAGAGTGAGAATTCGTAGCCGATTCTAGGCTTATTTCCAATCTCACTTACCGCGGCAGAGGCAAGCCAGGAACACGCCGACGAAGGAGAGGACGGCTCGCGGCGGATAGGGGGGGGGCGAGCAAGACGGAGGCCAGATGCCAGAGAAGCAAAGCCAAATAATACCACACGAGTTTCAGGATCACGAATCTCGATGCACATTGGACGGTGTCTGAGCTAAACCTATTGTCACTCATCTGTAGTGCTGTTACTGCTGTACTCTACTGGTGTTCAACAAGTCACATTGGCATCTCTGATAGCTTAACAGATGACGCTACAAAATAGTTTATGCACTGCACAAAGGTTAAGCCTATACAGGGTAGATTCTGGACTTAGGATTACACGATGCATCTTTTCTATCACAATTCACAACACCTAAAATTGCTGTGCAGTAAAATTACAGTAGTATACTACGATTGTAATTGTACAACATGCATTTCCAGCTGCAGAGCATAAGGTTCAATCAAAATGGTCTGCGGAGAAAATCAGGGCTCATCAGGCTTCTGCAACCTGCGAATAGCAATGTCCTCGGTGCGGAACCTTCTGGAAGCAGAAGCAAGCTTATGCATATGGGCAATGGCACCTTCAGCAATCGTCCTTGTGCCGCCACTTGAGGTGCCCTCCTGTCTGGGTTTATCACCAGTTGGGTGATCCTCTGACCACCATGAGTATGACTCCCATCGGCTGAGGCTCTCAGCCAGCTTCCTTCTCTGGTGCTGCCGCCATGCAGCTTGGATGAAGCAGGCAGCCCAGGTCCTCCAGTGATGGGAGTAGAACCGGAATGTGTGCTGGAGCTTCTTGCTGTGAAGCCTTCTGAACTGGTTTGCGACGAACTTCAGGTCTTCAGCTCGTAGAGCGAAGGCTTCCACCTCTGTGAGGCTCCGTACAGTCCTTGTTGAAAGCGGGAAGTGGACGTTTGTCTTTGGAAGTAGGGCCCAAGTGAGCAGCTCTTCACCTGCGAAATCACCAGGGCGCAGGATGATAGAGTTGAAGAAGTTGCTACGGCCACCATTTGTTGTTGAGCTCTCTAGTTTCCCACGTATGATAAAAAGCATCTCATTCACAGGATCACCCTCGCGGGAGATGTATGTATTCTCAGGACACAGGAAAGACACCAGCCGCTCACAGATGGCATCAAGAAGTTGGTCATCCATCTCAGAGAAAAAGGGTACCTGCATTGCAGAATGGAATGAAAAGCTGCCATGGAATGTGTATGAAGTTTCAACTAGCAGTAGAAGCAATGGTAAAAAGCAACAGAGCGTCAACTTCTTTATTTCCATCCAAATACAGTAAATAATCCATCAAGAAACTTTCAAAAACTAAAAACTCTACTAATTCAACTGTGAGATGGGAGTATAACCACAACTTACACGTCTAACAAGGTCCAAACAAAGATGACGCTGCACATCCCGACGTATGTCAGCAGGCAAAGCTTGCAAGATGGACTCTTCTTCTACTCCTCTTGTAGCAAGCCATTTAACTTGAACAAACCGATGGACACGTTCTTGAAGATGAGATGGGAGTTGATGGTGTCTCATCCACTCATCCATGTCCCTTTGCCTCAGCCTCCACTCTTCAAGCCTTTTACTGATAGACTGCAGGTATGTCTAAAAGAAGAATAGGAAGTGATCTCTGAATCAGACTTCAAGTGGGTTACCAGTGCAGAAAATGGCTTACTGAACACAGAAACAGTAATATCCTTATTTTTATCAGAAATCTCAAACCATGAAACGGAAGTTCATACTTCATATGCTCGATGCATCAGTTAAGCAAAAAAGACAAAGTTACAATAGCCTTAACACATAATGCACAATAGAACTGATAACAAGGTAATTTTGCCAAACTAGATCAGCTTTAAAATTGCTTCCAAATTTATCACATAATGCAATTACTAATGCTGTGTTAATCCTAGGATTAACTTGGTAATACGAGCATAAAAAGTGTGAACTACCAACCCCAAAACTTCCTATTGTAGTTCAGAAGTGAGAATTTATGGCACTACCTGCATCTTGCCAATCAACTGAGCAAAGAGTATGAGACTGATAGCGCCAATTGCTATAGCAAATAAGTTCTCTGTGATAAAAGCACTTGTCACGAGAGGATTTCCGCTTGAACTGAAAGGTGTCAACAGACACAAAACAACATTAACATCAGTAATTGTATTAGACATACAAAAGAACCCAAAGTAACAGAGTATAGCGGTGGATCACAACCTAAGCTGCAGCAAGCCCCACCATAGACAAAAGAAGTACTTCTCAAGGAATGGAGATGAGACAGCGCCTTTACTCAGTGCAATAGAAAACATCCCGTAGTTAAATGATAAATTAGGATTATTGGGATTGGCATCACATTTGGCAAATATACTTGTGTTCTTTGCCCACACAGAATAATCATTAGAACCATTATTCTCACAACTTATAAATCTCAAGTTGCAATGTTTATCATTGTACTCAGCAACGCACTGCTGATCCCAGCATGTAATCTGCCGTTCGATGGAGAGAAGATAATATATTGCACCAGTAATCTGCAGCAATGCACACAGGTCATATCACAAGTAACATAATTTTAGTATCGCGCAAACAAATGTGTAACCACAAGATCCAAGATGATAGTGATAGAATTGTTTCTCACAATTGAGCTCACATGCACGTCTACTTGAAACAGTTTTGTTTCTTTGTGCAGAACGCAAGACTGAATTCTAATGCATTCCAGGATAATGGATATATTTATCGAATCAGGAAAAAAGAAGGACCAGAAAACTGATATTAGGTTCCATATGAAGAGAAGACAAGACTCCATTTTCAATAGCAAATAAAACCATGTGTGTCCCTTAGAACAAACATAAGCTGAAATAAATCGTAATTCAAATTAACACCCCAGGAATTTCATAAATAAAATTGAAAGTGGATAACCATACATGGCTTGCGAGCATGTAGAGCAGAAGATTGTATGCTGCTCCCCCCCAAGCTGACTTTGCAACTACTCCAACAGCTTTGATAATCTGATTGCTTAAAGGGATGATGAGATACATTCTTATGACATACTGAATCACAATTACGAGAGCAAATGTAGTGTTTCGGATGTTATAATCTGAGCTTTTTATCGCAGGCATAATTAACCACACAGTAACCTGCAAAACAAAGTCACCCCAGAAAGATTAAGTCTTAACTACAGAAGTCTTGCACTAACAAACCAAGTCATCATATTCAGTATTTGTGATAATCATCGCTCAAAAATTTCAGCTACACAGGCAAAGTTAATCTACAAGTATTTAGCTAAGCTAGCAGGTTACAACTACAACAACACCACCAAACCCTTTTAGTCCTGCTATGAACCTTAGTTCATATCGGGGATAGGGAGGATAACCCTTGCCAAGAGGAAGGCCGGGCAAAGTCGGCGTGGAGGGAGACTAGAATATTTGGGGGTAACTGGATTGTTTGTTGTTCATTGCTTGATCCATTCTTAGCTGGTTACAAGATATAAATAGAAGTCCCTGAGTCCTAGCTCCTTGATTCTCTCCTAGCCATTAACTTCTTACTCCTTAACCGGCAGCTACTGCCATTGATTGCAACTGGCTGCGCATGCGCCTTCTTGGGTCTTAACACCTAACCGGCAGCTTAACTGCCCTTGATTACAGCTGTCTAAGCATGCACCTCCTTGGGCGCGCACGCCCCCTCTACTACGTTCCTGGTGGCATGCAGCCAGTCCCTGGGCTGCCCCACATGACAAGTCCCAACCAAATTGTGGTAGGCTAGAGTTGAAGCCCAACATGAGCCACCAATGAAAAGGGAAAAATCAAGAGAACAGGACATAAAGACATATATAAGGCATCGATAATAGTGCTAGTATTAGCTGATTACAATAAATTTCATTGAATGCTTTCTTATGATCTAAAGTGGATGCCAATTAGATTCAGATGATATATGGCATGAATACATCTGAGTAGAAAGGTAGCTGGGTCCACCTTACTGAAGTCGCGATGTGGTTGTCGCAATTGTATGTTTACTAACGACAATTTTCTAGGATAGGAAATAGCAACATCACCAGGAAGGGTCAGATGACTTACTTTGATAACCTTATATTAAGGGAAATAATGACATGGGCTCAACCCAAAGGCTTACCACGAGAATCTTACCACCACATAGACGCTAATCAATCAATTTAGTGCAAAATAATATGCATATGGCATTGCTATTGAACATATACCACAGGTGATTGTAGTACCACTAGAAATGGTAAAATAAGAAAATGCAATATAAACAATTAAATTATGCAACAAGGGCTGCAGCCACTAATCTTCGCGAGGTCTTTACCTGTGGAAGTGGCACAGCTGCAAGCATGTCTACAAAGAAATCAGTTCTTATATATCTTCGTTGAATCTTCTTAATATCCACAACAAGCTCTCCCTTTCCGAGGACTCTGGACTTTGGATCCACATATGCAGTATGAAACTTGATTGCTATGTTCAACATGTAAAATAAGTCAGCAAGTGATCGTAGGACAGTGATTCTTATGCTCAGTCCCTGGTCCTTGGCAACACATGAAGATCCATTGCCATTTTGTCTAATCAATGGAAGGTAATAGAAAAAAGGATCTATGAAAAGAGCAAACAAACATGCCACAAGGTACACCCTGTTCCATCTCAGTACAATATTACTCCCAGGGTCTAGAATACGCTGGTGCCACGGTTTGTTGCCTTCATTTAACACCTTAAGCTTCTCAGGATTCTTCAGATCCATTCTATTTGCACCAAATCTGTCAGCCCGTGCAGTTTGATATAATGGCTTAGATTGATTTTGTCTCTCATCAGGAAAGATCCTAAAGATAAACAGAAACTTAGAAAAATTAGCAAAACCACAAATATTATCGATACATCAAAACCAATGATTTTGGGTCAAAATAGTGTGATTTCGAACCAAAGTAACAATAGAAGAAGAATACATAGGATTCCACAGACCATCTTCACCTGCGGATGCTATAACCATTAGTTCATCATGCTACCTTCCCTTTAAGGGCTAGAAATTACCACAACCCTTAAAAAGTATAATAATCACTAATACAGAGAAAAGGAAAAAAATCTAGACCAAATATTTTTGCAGGCCAGATTATAACAGAGGTTCCATAAGATGTCTCTAATTCTTAATTGTAAGATAAGACAGAGATATATAATAGTCACGATTGTTGGACAAAAACAATTATTTTTTAAAGTACGCAAGTTACAACTGTTTAGCAAATAGAGCTGTATTATTCAATTTGCCCACGCAATTGCATGGGAATCAGGCTAGTTGAAAGGAAAAAATTAAGCTTGCCCGTGAAGCTGAATATAAATGAGGGATAAATATTAGGCTTGAACAAATGAAATGTAGCAAATGCTCTCAATTTCTACTGTCATTTTCACAAACTATCATAAGACTCCTATCATGCACACCAAAAAACAGCTAATCCGATTAGAACCAGCACGTTCTTCTGGATTTGACGAGTTAATCTCCAACGAAGCTCTCTAAGTCTCAATACTAGAGTCATCCCTCCCCTCTTCAGCAAAAGGAACTTGAATCCAGGCTTCAACGGGGACAAAGCTTCAAATTGGTCCTCTCCAATTCCTCGAGGTAGTGAAGAACCTACTGCGCAAGCTACACCACCACCTTTTATGTACTCTCTTCCAGAATCGATTCCGAATCCCCCCTCCATCCTCGCTCCCCAATACAGCAAACGCAAAGTCAATCCCAGTTCAGCAAAATTCTAACAGCCACTCATCGACTCTCAGCAGGCAATCCAAAAGGTCAGAACTTAAATACATCGCAGGGGAAAAGGAAGCCGTATGGAATCAAGACGCGTACCTGTTGTTAGGCCTCCTCTGCATCTCCACCTCATCCTGGACCCTGGACCCAAACATGCCGGCCGCCTCGGTTCTCCCAACCTCCGCCCGTCCCGTCCAAATCTCGCACCCAACTGGAGCGAGGCCAATCAGGAGATCAGAGAGGGGGAGCGCACCTCTTCCGGTTCCAGATCACCATCATGGCAAACTCGAGTTGCTCCGTCTGGCGATTCCAAAGAACTGAAGAACTCGAGTGGAAGAACGGAGACAGGAAAAAAGAAAACGATCTTTTTTTTTTTTACTTTTCCCTACGAGCCATTATAAAAGTTTCTAATTCATTCTCTTGCCACCAAAATTTTAGCTGTCCCTCCTCAGTTCCTCGCGTAGAGTTTTCTGGTCCCGTGTGCCACTTCCATGAGGTTAGAGCATGACGCCCGGTAACAGAGGGATACGATGACCGTTTTGCCCCTGTGTCCAGACGTTAGGAGCAGAATTTTGCATTTGCCCTTACGCCACAAATTTAACAAACCAGTTACACAGATTCGGAAAGAGAAACCAGAACAACAAACCTGACAAACCAGTTATGAAAATTTCACAAACCATAACAGCATTTCACAAACCAGTAGACCAGACCATTGTTTTGGTCATGACATAGACCAGACCATTGTTTTGGTCATGCACATACCACTGTTTTGGTCTTACAAAATGCAGGTTCTATATGAGTTACAAAATATCTGAAGTTTTGAGTCATCCCACAGACAACAACTAAATGTCAAGGTTCCTTTTGCTTCTGGTACCCATAGCAGGACTATCTGAAGTTGTAGATACCTTGGCTCTTGTATTCATAGCTGGATTGTTAAGCTTTCTTTTTTTATTCACTGTTGTCTTGGGTCTCTCTTTGTTCTCAGTTGTGTTGATATCGTCAACAGTATTGACATGCTCAGGTTCTGGCTCCAGGCTAGCAGGGAACATAATGCTCAAAGGTATAGGCTGTAGGCTTTCAGTTTCTGGCTGATTGGAGCCTGTTCCAGATCTTCTAAAGTAAAAAAGTATTAGGTTAGTTGACTTATAAACCTGTAGTACAAGGAAAATGTCAAGAACATGAACCTCTGTATTGGTTTTCTTCGGTGACATGGAAAGCTTAATGTAGTGTCTAATCCTATGGCATCATAAATTAGTTAGTGCCTTGATTTGCTTAGGAGTAAAAGCAGTATCTGATAAAAGCTAAACTAAGTGGTCAGATGAAGCTTCTGTCAGATAAAGTGGATAAATTATCACATGTACTTATCAAGAAAACTTCTATGATGAATAATCAAGAGGAAACCCTGAAGTCTAAGAAAAAGGGTGCTAAGAAGGTATCACTACACTGATGTCAGTTACTAGACATGCTAACTTTTTTGAATAGCTTACAAGGTTTGCATTATACATTTCACATGTAGATTCTCACAAACATTGAGGACATAAAAAGGTTTATACTTGAGAGAGATATTGTAACACCCCGGTGTTATGCCTACATTTAGGCACTGCAAATCACGCATATCATGCATCATCAAGCATCCAAATCATACATGTCTAATCATTCATGATTTCACTATGTTGAAACTCTAATGTATCTGAGATTGTGAACTTTTATGTAATATGTGATGGTGACCGCTAAACTTATTACGATCTTGGCTGGAATGAAAGTTGGTTTGAAATCCTTCGTGATTTCACGGACTACCGGGTTATACAGGCTTAAGTTTGCTAAATCGTCTGCTCTGGCGGATGATTTTCTTACTTAATTTCGTATAATTGGTTGGTTCTGTTACAGCTGGTATTAGAGCATGGTTTAGCGTGTTACTGTTCACAAGTGTATTTAAAACAAAAAGGCATTTGGAAAACGTGATTTTAAAACTATAAAGTGTGCTAGTGATCATATCCTTTATGCCCAGTTAAGGACTTTAGGTGGCTTAATTAAGTACTGACTTGGGGTTCTTGCATCATATTTCTCTTTCGTCGCTCATACGGTGTGCTATTGTATGAGTGCCACTTGTTTGAGTGGTAATGAATGGATCATTTGCCTCTACGCGTCGGTAAGTGTGAGTTGTGAGAGCATGATCGGATACACCGCCGATCTAGGGTGAATGCTTATATGATGCTGGAGTAATTACATGTTCTACGCATGTTTTACAAAGGTATCTCATGTATGGGTCTTCCGTCTGTGGAGGCGATGCCGTCAATAGGACGATGGTTCGGGTAGTTACTATCGTTGTACACGTATCTGGGGATTCATGTAGAGCGTGTAGATAAAACTTTACTGCTTTTATGCATTCATTGGGAATTGGGCTGAAATGAATCTTCTGCAGGTACATAACAACGCTATCGTGTAGAACATATTAGCTACGTATTGAGATATCGTTGTATGCCACCGAATTCGTCGTTAGAAATTATTTATTTCCTAAGTTTGTGAGAACGTACGGCATGTACATACATCATGTTACTTGTGCATTTCATTCATGTCATGCATTCCTCCCCTTATAAATTGATTATCTCTTTTGATGAAAGTTGTATCACCTAAAATATGTTTCCCCGAGGTAATAAAAGAACTTTTGCTACAGATAGCCCGCATGAAGCAGACCGCCCGTAAGTCCACCGGAGGAAGAGCACCTCGACGTCTGTTGGCCCTGAGGGAGCACCGCACCACAGACACCTTCTTGAGCAAGTTTGGCATGCCAACTTTGCTTTGGAGAGTGCTCCATGATGTGGGGTACCCAGAGGGTCAAGAGCCGGTGTACTCTTGGAATGAGAGTCAGTTAGCAGAGAATGGACTTGCAGTGGTGGAGATCATGGTTCTTGCTCTCGGTGATGCTCCAGATTGGGATGGTTGGCATTTGGAGTTTGAGGGTCGCACTCCAGCTGAGGGTGCAGAGGGAGCAACCTTCTGTGTCATCAGGGACATTATGAGTAGATTTCCTAGTGAGCTTGTAGCAGCTCTAGCTGGTACTTTTCCTAGGGATGATCCTCGTGATGCCATTTGGGTTCAGCCTCAAGGAAGTGCATTGGTCAGAGGTCCAGCTGAAGGACAGGCTAGCGACAACCAGGCAATGAGTGCTATGTTCGCCACCATCAGAGCATATGAAGGTCTTGAGAGTACCTACTAGACTTTGACTGGCTTGCATAGTGAGGATAAGCTAAAAGGAAAGAAGCAGAAGAAGAGACAGGCACGTGCTATAGCTAGCTTGCAGGAGCAGTTGGCTGATATGAACTTACAGCAAGATCAGGCGGTTGAGAGAGGTGATAGAGCTATGCAGCGAGTGCATACGTTGACTCAAGCCAACAATAATACAGACCGCATGATTGGACAGCTGGTTCAGGAAAGGAATGAAGCCTGGAACGCAAGAAACCTTCTGCTGCAGAGGGTCGATGAGCTAGAGGAATACAACGACTACCTGCACGAGGAGTTTCACGCGCTCTACAATGGGGTTGGCCCATATGCTCCACCAGACGCCGCTGGCATGGACATTGACGACGATAACAAGGACGAGCCTGCAGTTTCACCTGGGGGCGATGGTGACGTCTCTGATCCCGACGATGGCCCCGAGGAGTAGGCTAGTTGCCTCGTGCTAGTATCTAGGTCTCGTCGCGATGACCTTTCTTTTGTTGGCATGTAACCTATCAGATGTTGCTTCGAACGTATGAGACTTGACATGTGGTTGGAACTTGATTTTCGAATGCGATATCTGAACGCATAAAAAGTCCAGTGTATGTATGCTGGCAATTTAATTGTATGGACGCGGTGTTTGCCGTTTAAGTAATTCGATTAAGTGCTATTGTTTTAATTGGGATGCGATTGTTGTGCCTCTGTTTTATTGTATGAATTTATTCTCTCCAGTAAATTCAGTACGGCATAATTTTTCCTTCACTCGCAATTATTACAGCTTCACTCAATCATTACTTGTTGCTGAAATATGCAGATGACAAACACTCACCGAACCACGTATGAGGCCACTGAGCCCGGTGCCAACGGTGCGGGGACTGGTGGTGGTGGTGATAGAAACCACGGCAACAACAATGAACCTCCCCATGAACCACATTTGCCACCTCCTCCCCCATTTACCCTCGAGATGTTCCTCGCACAGCTGCTCGGGAGTCAGTGCAACGCGGAACAATCCCAGAAGAACATGAAGGATCTTCTGCGAACCATCGCCAACAACGTTCAACGTGGTAACAATCAAGGTGGTGGCATGGGAGTGAACCAATATAGCAGCTTCAAGGATTTCATGGACACTAGGCCGCCAGTATTCAAGGAAGCAACAGAGCCACTCGATGCTGAGGAATGGATCAACACGATGGAAGATAAATTCCATGTGTTGAGAATGACTGAGGTTCTAAAAACGGAGTATGCTGCACTTCAATTGCAGGGACCGGCGGGAATGTGGTGGAAGCACCATCGCACCACCTTCCCTCCAAATGCTCAGATTTCTTGGAGAGAGTTTGCTGAGGCCTTCCGTGGAGCCTATATTCCACCAGGGCTGACCGAAATGAAGTTGGGAGAGTTTCTGGCATTGAACCAGGGCACCAAGACCGTGACGCAATACCTGCATGCCTTCAACAACTTGTGTCGCTATGCTCCCAACAAGGTTGACACAGATGCTAAAAGAATAGCCAGTTTTAAGAGGGGTCTCTATCCAGAAATGATGAAGCATGTTGGTACCAACAATCGCGTTAGATTCAATGACTTCATCAGTGACTGTCTGAAGCAGGAGAAGAATAACAACGCCAGCACCGCAGCCAAGACACGCAAGAGAGCCTTTGAAGGTGGGCCGTCTCAAGCTAGAGCCCCTATGGGAGGTCGTCCCCCATATCGCCCATTAGCATCTAGCGCTAGGTTTAGGCCACCTTAGCCAAGAAGTTAGAATTTTCGTGGACCTCAAAAGCCATACAAGATGGCAGTACAGCCCAACAAAGCAGCCACAACTGCGGTACAAGGCAGTTCCAAGGGAGCTATGGGATCTACCGGGACAGTGAGAGGACCCTGCTATAACTGTGATCAACCCGGCCATTTCTCGAGGTTTTGTCTATACCCGCCTAAGAAGAAGCAGCAGACTTATAATGCTAGAGTGCATAGTACAACAGTGGATGAAATTCCTGAGGGAGAGCCCATCACTGCTGGTAAGTTTCCCGTCAACGAAAACCCTGCAGTTGTTCTATTTGATTCTGGATCATCGCATTCTTTTATGAGTCAAGCATTTGCACAGAAACATGGACAACTATGCACATAATTAGGTTATGGGTACCATATAAGTTCAGCAAGGGCTGATGTTTTGACCAACCGGATGGTTCGAGGGGCAACCCTTGAATTAGGTAGCAGGAAGTTCCGAGTGAACTTGATAGTTATGCCTGGGTTAGTCTTGGATGTCATTATAGGGATGAATTGGATGAAGGATTGGAGAGCAGTCATAGATACTGGAAGTCGAGTACTTACCCTTAAGGATCCCCTGGGTGAGGGTACTTTCCAAGTACCATTGCCTCGAAGAATAGACCTTATAAGTGTTACATGTGCTACAACAGTCATTCCTATTCATCAGATTCTGGTAGTGTGTGAATTTCCGGATGTATTCCCGGATGAGCTACCTAGTCTTCCACCAGATAGGGAGATTGAGTTTGGAATTAAGCTAGTCCCCGGAATAGCTCCAATTTCAAGGAGACCCTATCGGATGCCTCCAGATGAGTTAGCTGAGCTGAAGAAGTAATTAGAAGATTTGTCAAAAAATGGGTTTATTTGGCCAAGCAAGTATGAATGGGGATGTCCCGCTTTGTTTGTAAAAAAGAAGAAAGAGGGCACATTGAGAATATGCGTAGATTACAGGCCACTCAACACTGTGACCATCAAGAATAAGTATCCCTTGCCACATATTGATGTTCTGTTTGACCAATTATCCAAGGCCAAGGTGTTCTCAAAAATAGATTTGAGATCCGGTTATCATCAGATCAAGATTAGGCCACAGGATATACCAAAAACTGCATTTTCCACCAGATACGGATTGTATGAGTATCTTGTCATGTCCTTTGGCTTGACAAATGCTCCTGCATACTTTATGTTTTTGATGAATACAGTTTTCATGCCAGAGTTGGATAAGTTTGTGGTAGTGTTCATCAATGACATTCTGGTGTACTCTGAGAACGAGAAAGATCACAAAGAGCATCTGAGAACTGTCTTGACCAGACTTAGAGATCATCAATTGTATGCTAAGTTTAGCAAATGTGAATTCTGGTTGAAGGAAGTTCCTTTCCTTGGTCACATTCTGTCAGAGAATGGAGTTTCAGTCGATCCAAGTAAGGTGCGAGAAGTTATGAATTGGAAAGCACCGACCACAGTTCCTGAGATTAGAAGTTTCTTAGGACTAGCCAGTTATTACCGTCACTTTATACCAGATTTCTCGAAGATCGCCAAACCAATGACAAGCCTCCTACAGAAGGATCACAAATTTGTGTGGACAGAGGAGTGTGAAGCAGCTTTCCACACGTTGCGGAAACTGTTGACCACTGCTCCTGTTCTAGCGCAACCAGATATCGAGAAACCATTTGATGTGTTTTGCGACGCATCGAAGACTGGATTGGGTTGTGTTCTTATGTAAGAAAGGAGAGTCATTGCTTATGCATCACGTCAATTGAGAAAGCACGAGGTCAACTATCCAACACATGATCTTGAACTTGCTGCAGTTGTGCATGCCCTAAAAATTTGGAGACATTATCTACTTGATAATGTGTGCAATATTTTTATGGATCACAAGAGTCTTAAGTATATCTTTACCCAACCAGAGCTAAACATGAGATAGCGTAGATGGTTGGAATTGATAAAGGATTACAACTTGATTGTGCAATATCATCCTGGTAAAGCCAATGTAGTGGCAGATGCTTTAAGCAGAAAGTCACATTTCTTGAATGTGCAGCCATTACTTGAAGATGGGTTCGATCTAATGCATCCTGCTGTGTTACATAGTATTCAGATTAGTTGCTCCTTGGAGAGTAAGATAATAGAAGGCCAGAAAACCGATAAGGGGATATTCCACATCAAAGAGAAAATAAAAAAGAAGCCGTCTCAACACTTTAAAGTGGATGAATAGGGCGTGTTGTGGTTTGACAACCGTCTTGTGGTTCCCAAGGATCGAGAGCTTAGGAATAAACTCATGGATGAAGCTCACCTTTCTAAGCTATCTATCCATCCCGGAAGTAGTAAGATGTATCAAGAATTAAGATCTCGCTATTGGTGGAGCAAAATGAAGAAAGAAATTACAGCATATGTTGTCAGATGTGACACATGTTGTCGAGTGAAAGCCATTCACATGAAACCTACTGGTATGTTGCAACCCTTATCAGTCCCTAGTTGGAAGTGGGATGATATCAGTATGGATTTTATCATGGGTTTGCCTACTACTCAAAAAGGACATGATTCGATTTGGGTGATTGTGGACCGTCTTACCAAGACCGCTCATTTCTTGCCGGTCAAAACAGATTATCGACCACCTCAATATACCAAGAAGTATATCATAGAAATTGTGAGGTTGCACGGTATACCAAAGACCATAGTATCTGATAGAGGCTCACAGTTCACGGCTCACTTTTGGGAACATTTACACAAAGGCTTAGGAACTAGTTTGATTCGCAGTACCGCTTATCATCCTCAGACTAGATGGTCAGACTGAATGAGTAAACTGCTGTTTTAGAGGATATGTTAAGAGCCTATGTATTGTCTTCTAAGGGATCATGGGAGTCATGGTTACCAGTTAGCTGAGTTTTCTTATAATAATAGTTACCAAGAAAGCATCAAGATGGCCCCATTCGAAGCTTTATATGGCAGAAAATGTAGAACACCATTGAATTGGGTCGAGCCTGGAGATAGAAGGTATTATGGCATTGACTTTGTAGAAGAAGCCGAAGAAGAAAGTTCATATTATTCAGCAGAATATGAAAGTGGCCCAATCACGTTAGAAAAGCTATGCAGACAGAAGAAGGAGACCCCTTATAGTTTGAAGTTGGTGACTATGTTTATCTAAAAGTCACGCCAATGAAGAAGAAAAGGTTTGGAATCCGAAAGAAAGCTTACCGCGAGATTCGTAGGACCATACAAGATCTTGGAACGAAGAGGTCCGGTCGCCTACAAGTTAGAGTTACCTGAGACAATGAGTACCGTTTTCCCAGTTTTCCATGTATCACATCTCAAGAAATGTTTGCGTGTTTCGGAGGAAAGAATAGAACCTCGAGGTATTCAACTCAAATCAGATTTGGTGTATCGTGAGCAACCAGTCCGAGTGTTAGACATGAAGGAACAGTGCTACTTCGGAATAGTGTGGTGAAAACATACAAGATATAGTGGGATCATCATGATGAGGGAGATGCAACTTGGGAAACAGGAGAGTATCTACAAAAAGCTTATGAAGATTTTTATAACAAATGGTTCGTAACCCAAATCTCGGGATGAGATTTTTATAAGGGGGGAGGGCTGTAACACCCCAGTGTTATGCCTGCATTTAGGCACTACAAATCACGCATATCATGCATCATCAAGCATCCAAATCATACATGCCTAATCATGTGAATAACAATTGAAATATTGCTTTGAAACATCTGAAACATGCGTGAAACCTGAATGTTGCATACACCTGTTTAAGAATTGTTTTGCCCTGAATTTTTCTTGCTAGGTTAGTAAAACATGTTTGGCTACTATTGTAAATCATCTAGCAATGTTTAGTTCAATTTTTGGAGCAATGTTTGTATTCAAATTAATTCAAAATTTGGCTTCAAAAATTAATTCCAAAAATTAGGGTTTTGAGCTAAACGTAATCTATCAAGAATTGGACTTTGGTCTTAAAAGCAAAGTTGTAGAGGATTTAATTCTAAGCAACTTTCATTTTTTGACTATTTTCAAAAAAAAATCATTTTCTTGCTCAAAAGGGTATTTGAAAACTGATATTTGAAATTTCCTTAAAATCCAAAAATTGGAAAATATTTTTTTCTCTTTCGCGGGCCGCCACCTCACTTCCCGGCCCACGGCCAAAGCCACCCGCAGCAAGCGCGCCTCCCGCGCCAGCCCACCTGCCTCGGCCCAGCCCAGCCCCGCGCGCTGGCTCCTTCTCCCGCGCGCCGCGCCCGTCACCGCGCCACGCTCCCGACCGCGTCAGGCGACTGCCCGCCACGTGGCGACCATGTGCCGGTGACGCCCACCACGTGGCAGCCACGGCCTGACTCCGCCGCACGCGTGCGCCTTCTTCTGCCTGGCAGCGTTGCCTCCTCCTCAATCCCCCACTTCACTCTCCCGCGCACCCAGCAGCAGCGACAGCAGCAGAGCGTGCCCGCCATCGCCACCGCGCGCCGCTCCTCGCCAGGACCAGCTCACCCAACCACCACGGCTCGCCATTGAACCCTCCATCTCGCTCGTAGCACCGCCACCTTGCGCACCACGCTGCCGACCAGCTCGCCACGTGAATCGACCGAAGGTGAGGCCCAATCGCGCATTTTTCCTCGACGTTGTCGCTCATCGGAGCTTGGCTGTAGCGCACGCCGCCGTGGCTAGCCCTGCTCTGCCTCCCTCTTCCTCTTTTCACGCACACCATGGCCGCCTCACAATGGCGGAGCTCGGTTGCGAGTCAACGTTGCCGCTCCGGCCACCCTTGCGCCAGAACGAGCCCGCGCCGCCGCTCTACAGCGCCGCCGCGCGCCATGGCCACCGGCCACCTTGCTCCGGTGGTCCTCTAGCCTTGCAAGTAGTGCCAACGGGTGTGCATCGCCTTGGGGAGTCTGACGGTGCCGACCACGCCGCCGGCGACCTCCCCGCCGGTGAGATCCGGCCGGTCAGCGCCGCCCCTGCTTTGGCCTGGCCGACAGGTGGGGTCGTTGACCCGCTGGGTCCTGCCTGTCTATTTCTTTGGCGTGGGTTGTGGGTGGATAACCTGGTGGATCTAGCAGAATTGAGCATGAAGTTTAAAAAGGGATTTCAAAATTGATTTTTCAGAATTCTATTTAAATGCTTTGGAAAATGTTTGTGTACTCTTTTTAGCTCCAAATCTGTTGGAACAAATTTTGCTAGGTTCCTTATCATTAGATCTACTTGGGAAAATTATTGTATGACATTTTTGAGATACTTTGCTGTAGAATTTTATTTAATCATGAATATTGCTGATAACTTGAAAAATATGTAGAAAAATCTATAGTCTTCAGAAAAATATGATTCCAAGTTTGTTAATCTTCTTATGTCATGTACTTCCTAGGAAAAATATGTTTCATGCATGTGCTGTGGGAAAAGTTTTAGGTGTAGTTCAAGTACCTTTAATGGCTGATTTTTGTCATTTTAGCTAGAGAGCAAATTTTGTATAAAACATGCATGTGACAATTTTTGTACAGTCATTATATGCTATGAAGAACCTAGGAAAAATACTAATTCTATTGTTTGACACTTTTCACAGTTCAAAGTATTTTTATGTACGAAATTATGCCATAGCTTGTGATTTTTGTGTAGGCTAATCCACTCATTCAAACACCATGAAAATCTGATGGTAGTCTAATTAGAGTAGTACCATGCTACTGTAATTTTCTTAGATTTTTATAAGCACCAAAAATATAGATTGTTGTTGTAGCCCTAATTTAAAAAGGAAATAAAATAATCCTCTTTGATACAAGATTAGTTAATAATAATAGCTTTGGTGTATCTTTGAAGCATTTGATAAGGTGTGTTGACTTAAACATATTAGTAGTAGAAGAGAATGCAGTAGATGACATGTGCTTGTAGTATATTTTCTTGGATGATGTTGACTACCTTGCATTTAAACATATCCATTGCATTCATCTCCTTCGATGCACCGTTTGCATAATCACTTATGCGCATTGCATCATACAGGATTGCAAACCGAGAACCCAGTCATCATACCCGAGGAGCCCGAGGAGCAGTGCGAGGTGCAGCCGCAGGAAGTGCTAGAAGCCGACAAGGAGGACTTTGAGGAACTTCCGGAGTGCCCCGATCACTGTCCGAGCTCCTTCGAGAGAGGCAAGCCCTGGAGCATTTTTCTCCCAGTTTGCAATGATTTAATTAAATGCTTTACTTTAATTGATGCATTACGTCCAGGAGTTGTTTGCAACCGTTGCTGCATTGTACCTTGTCTACCTTTGTTATACTATATCCTTGTTACCCGGGTATCCGCAGTCGAGTCAATGCTTAGCTGGCTTAGACCGGTAGAAGTCGGGTGATTTTCTATCACCTGCGAGCTATAGGTGGTTACCTGGATCTGCTTGGATGACTATGAAGTCATGGTATAACTAAGTGTTAAATGAAGTTGAGACCAGACGGAGACTTGCAGAGTTTTGGACTGTAGTGTTTTCCGTCTGTGTCGATTAAGGACCGACCGTTGTTGGGCCTCGAGTCATGTTGAACGCATGCCTTACATTTAGCTGGCCGGATAAAGTACCTTCCAACCGCGAAGCTAGGAGATTTTTTGGGCTGAGTAGATTGCCCGCAACGCACTATGCCGGAGCAGGTGTGGTAGGACACGGGGGTGGGATGATAAGACCAAAGTGCAGTCGGTCGGCCCCCTGGGTACATGTGGTTCCTGGCAAACTCGAGATTCCTAGAAAGTTGACTCGGTGATCAATATCTCACTTTAGCGGGTGAGTGAGGTTTGTGTAAGGAATAAATCACCAGCTGGTTAGGAATCGATTCAAATCGCCATCGCTCCTAGATAGTGAGCACTTGACTTGAGTTACTTCATCGTAGTAAATGTTATGGAACACTTGGACAGTTATAATGAATATGACAGTATGGAAGTTGTTTAATGATCATTGGTTATCATTATCTGCTTAATCACATGTTTACTCTAGTATAGGTGCAAATCTAGTCGACAGGTTAATAATAATTAACTTGACAATAATGCTTTTCGAGAAGTTCTTGAAATGCTAAAAATGCTTCTTTTTGCAAATGAGTCAGCTATCCTACTATAAAGCCCTTCATAATCCTTGGTGTCGCTTATTTTCGGTTATGTCGGGTAAGTCTAGCTGAGTACCTTCTCGTACTCAGGGTTTTATTCCCACTTGTTGCAGATGGGCAGATGTATTATGGCTACTGTATCAACTGTCCTTTATCCTGCGATGGGTGATGCTTAGGACCATGGGCATGGTCATTCCTTACAGTCTCATCTGATGCTTTTGTTGGAGATGATCATTCGCTGGCACTATATTTAAACTCCGCGTGAGTGTGTGTGTGGTTTGAACAAATGACTTCCGCTACTTTTATTCGAACTGGTTTGTAATAACTATGTTGAAACTCTGATGTATCTGAGATTGTGAACTTTTATGTAATATGTGATGGTGACCGCTAAACTTATTACGATCTTGGCTGGAATGGAAGTTGGTTTGAAATCCTTCGTGATTTCATGGACTACCGGGTTATACGGGCTTAAGTTTGCTAAATCATCTGCTCTGGCGGATGATTTTCTTACTTAATTTCGTATAATTGGTCGGATCTGTTATAGATGCTGCTGTAAAAATTGTAGAGAATGAGGCATATGAAAAAAAGAGCAGAGGAGCTCACAAAGGAGTTGGATGAGAAGGAGAAAGAATACCAGGTATGTAAAGGGTGACATCTTTAAATGTAATGTACTAAATATTAACAATTTAATATATAGCCTCTTGGTTCTGTGTACTCTAGGATATTAAATTTGTTTTTGCCCAGGGTGTGCTTGCAGGAAAAAACAGTGCAAGCAAGAAGAAATGCCTTGAAGATCAGCTTAGAGATGCAAAAGCTACAGTTAGAGATGCAGAATCTGGACTAAAGCAGCTAGCCACAAAAATAAAACATTCTGAAAAGAAGTTGAAGGAGAAGAAAGCTCTATTAGTGTCCAAGCATGATGAGGCTATTGCAGCTGAGAATGAGCTAAAAACAAGGACAAAGGACTTGGATGGTATCAAAGCAGGGGGGAGCAGTAGCACAGGCATCACGACGCATTGACATGACACCACATTGATCGAGGAAGGGGGACTTGGATGGTATCAAGGCAGGGGGAGCAGCAACTAAGGCATCAGGTACAATCATATGACATGACATGACACCGCATTGACATGACACCACATTGATCAGGTATATGTGATAGTTGTAGTACAAGGAAAATGTCAAGAACATGAGCCTACCTGATTGAAGCTGCTAAGGCAGAGGATGAGCTCTTTGATTTCTTAGAACCTGCTGCTGTTGTTTTCCTCTTATTTCCAACAGCTGCTTCAGTTGTGGCAGTTGTACCAGGGGGCAAATCAGGGAACACCATTCTGGTAGGAACAAAAACAATGCTTATTTCAGTTGAGGCTAGGGTTGCCTTTTTCTTCTTCCTTTTAGGTGGTCCCTTGCAATAGACAAATACAAACTGTCATAGCTGTTAAGTATGTCACATACAACCCAACACAAAAATCTGAAACAAAGAATCTCACCTACCAACAAGCATTACTGCAATGTTTGCAGGATCTCCATCTTTACAAGTGTACCAGTGATGCCCATATTCATGGCAAATAGGGCACTGGTGTCTGCCTTTATTGTCTTTGTTGCCACCTTCAGCAAATCCTCTAAACCTTGTCTTCCTTCTACCAGCAGTTGATTTGAGAAAAGGTGGATGCATGAAGAAGCCATGATCAAATTTGGGCCACATGGACTTATCAGGAATGGCAGGGATGATACCCTCATAAGCTGACCTAAACTTTTCCACTGAGTAGTAGTTGTCCACATGGTCTTCAATTTTCTCTCCTCTTATGCTAGTGATGTAGGCTAGTGCATGCTTACATGGTAGGCCTAAAACCTGCCAAGCCCTACAAGTGCAAGTCCTTTGGTCCAAATTCACAACAAATCTGAAGCTCGATCCTCCTCTTGCACACAACTCTGCAATGCCATCGCCGCTAGTTATGACATCAATATCTAGGTTTCTGCTTTGCTCCTTCAGCTTGTCCACAATGTGTGGAAGTATCTTGCCCTGCATCTGCCTTGCAATCTTCCTTCTATGGTTCCATTTGATTAATAACTTATGTCTGATTGTATCAAGCAAGTCATCCAAATGCCTGCCTTTTTCACCTTTAATCCAGTTGTTGAAGCTTTCAGCTAAATTATGTGTGACATAGTCTATCTTACATGTGACTCCAAATTGACTTCTGGTCCATAGCTTCTTATGGTTCTGTTGTAGATAAACCATAGCTGCTGCCATTGCTGACCAGTGTTTCTCAAAAAGGTATGAGTTCCAACTGTAAGATGATGCCCACAAATGATCATCAAACACCTGTCCATGGAACCTTTTCTTAAAATTTTGAACAAGATGCCACATACACTCTCTGTGCTCTGCATTAGGAAATACCTCACTCACACCGGCCATCATTGCTTGACCACAATCAGTACAGAAGGTCAAACCTGGTGGACTCCCTATAATATCTCTCAGTCTCTCCCTAAACCATATCCAATTCTCATTTATTTCTGAATCTATGAGTCCAACTGCAACTGGATACATCCCCAAATAATTGGCTGTGAGCTAGTTCCTTACCATTATATACTCTCTTGTAAAGCACAACCACCTTGAATTTATCCTTGATCCTCTTCTGTAGCTCCATAGCTGACACCCTGGGATCCTCAAATACCTAGTCCTTCACCTTTTCACAAACCCAAAACTTGGTTGCACACTTCACTTTACCACCTCTTCTTGTGCTCTGACACTCATGAGGATATGGGTTCTTCTTCACCTGCAAATATGTCACACCAATTATAAGTAAATCAACAAAAAAACCAAGATGGCAAGAGTTACCTTCACTATTGTCTTGTCTGCACCTGTAGATGCAAGAATCCTCCACCTACATCCATCAATTTTGGCACTACAGTAGACCCTATACCTCCCTGGATCACTCTTCTCTATGTTAAACTCAAACTCATTTCTGATTGCATGTGTAGCCAAAGCCAACTTAAAACAAGACATATTTTCATAGATGCTGCCTACTATCATTGGTGGGTCATTTTTGTCATACACTATTTTAGGATTACTAAGTGGAACTTTATCTTTGACCATTTCATCTGCCTCATCCTCCTCATAGTCATCATCATCATCAGAATCAGATTCCCATTCAGAGTTAGAAATAGGTACATCCTCCTCAAATGCATCAGTACCCTTGGCCCGTGGCTCTAATTCTATGTACATGCCCTCCTCATCCACACCCACGTACTCATTCTGTGGCTCAGGATTGTTTAGGTAGTTGTCATCATCAGTGGTTGTTGCCGTTTGAGAGGAAGTTTGTGTTTGAGTGGAAGCTTGTGTTTGGGTTGGTGCTAGTGTAGGCTCAGCTAGGTTACAGGCTTGCATAGAGGAGTTAGGCATTTCAGCTAAATCATGCCATAGTGGAATGACTGGTGTATCAGTACCCATAGGATGGTAAGCAAAGGTCAACAAGCAAGTCTTGGCACTAGCATTTTTAGAAAACATAGCAACTAAATCATGGTCACTGCTGACTTTGATGTTGGACTTAGTTTCACCACAGTAGTAGAACATGTCAACAATGTCACCATAACCACAAGGGTACTTATCCACAATGTCTTCGACTAAATCCTTGAAATGTGTTGTGTCAGCATCTACAACTGTGCTTATGCTAAACCAACGGCATCGAGAATTTGTCGCAACGATCCTTATTTCTAATCTGTAGCTCGTTTTGGGGTCCATCCTACATACGAACATCCATCGATTAAGGCAGATCTACGGCAACTAAACTAAGCACCTACAATTAGGCTAAGTGCATGACAATGGAGGACAACAAGAGAAGAAGACAACTAGCTTACCCGTCTGAAAGCCACGTCGGGCGCACCTCCGGCTCCACCATGGCGACTCCTTGAATCTCGTGGTCACCCTCAACCAAGGCCCCTGCTGCATGTGGCCTTGGATCCAGTGGGTCAACCTCTTGATCCCTACCCCATGAGACCCCCTCCTCACATGTGCTTGGTCACCACCGCCTCTTCTCGCCGCCGCCTTGGTTCCTTCGGCTAGGGTTTTGAGAGAGAGAGGAGCGAGAGAGAGAGAGAGAGACGAGAAATGAGGAAGAGATGAGGAATAGCAGACTGTGGTTTCGTGGGACTTAAGTGGACACAGGGGCAAAACGGTCATCGTATCCCTCCGTTACCGGCCGTCATGCTCTAACCTCACGGAAGTGGCACACGGGACCAGAAAACTTTGCACGAGGGACTGAGGAGGGGCAGCCAAATTTTCTGTGGCAGAGAAGGAATTAGAAACTTGTATAATGGCTTGTAGGGAAAAGTCTCTTCTTTTTTAGCCAGACAGGGAAGAGGTGGACCAAGTGGTGACTGCCTATTCTCATATATCCCACATAGAATGCAAGAATACAACTACAGCTTACCTACAACGTAAAGTACTTACAACGTAAAGTGATTTTAAGTTTAACCAAGTTTCTAGTAAACAATATTTATATTTTATAACTCTAAATTAATTTATCATGAAAATACATTTCCTAATTAATCTAATGCCAAAGGGTAGTTGAAATGGTTAGTTGACCTTGGCGACACTGTTCAAGTCCTGAGTTCAACTCTCCGTGGAAACAAATTTTAGTCTAGAGTTAAAAAAAATTCCCTCAGCTGTCTATGTCAAAAGACCCGGCCCTTACCCCATGCAGGTTGAGCTTTTTTATAATTAATCTAATAATATTGTGTATCTATAATTGGTCTACCTCTGTGTCAGGATGGGACAGGGGTTCGAGGATAATTGGTCTACCCCTATGTCAGGGTGGGACAGGGGTTTGAATGTTTTTTTTCGGCCCGTGTAAGAAGGTCTTCTCTCTTACAACAATGTTTGAGGTGGCTTACCCCGCAAGTCGAACTTTTTATAATTAATCTAATAATATTTATTTGATATTATAAATATTTATATCATTTTATCTATAATTGGTTAAAATTAATATACTAACACGTGATACTGTTTCAGAATTGTATTCTTTTGGGAACGGAGTGAGCACATCGGCACTGACATGTGGGTGCAGATGCCCAGTGGCCGGTTATTACACTGAAACGGAAAAAATGTTCTGTTTATATGTTTATCTAAACTGAACCAATCTCTATGAAATTCTGTATGATTTTTCTATAAAAATCCTGCGTTCATCCTAAGCTCTGCCATGTTTGTTCCTCACCGTGGTGACTGCGATCAACTTCCAGAGACAATGAATCACATCATCATCGGCTACGTATACAGCAGGGAGGTTTGGACCATTCTACTGTCCAAACTCCATCACTCTGCTCGTTTGGTCGTATTTGACTTATAAGACATGGCTTATCAGCCAACGAACAATATGTTTCTCTCACATCAAACCAATCAATAGTACTTTTAGTCATGGCTTATAAGCCAAACTAGCCCAAACAAGCGGGGCGCATCTCCATAAGGCGGTGCTCGAGGAGAAGGTGCTTGAGCGGTGGTTGCGCAGCAGGAAGCTAGTCGATAAGCAAGTGCGGAAGGGCTTTGATTCGTTGTTCTTCCTCGTCGGATGGACGCTGTGGAAGAAAAGGAATGCGCAGACATTCAATGTAGTCTCCACACCCCGGCACGCTTGGCGTTCCAGATTCAAGAGGAGGCCAATGAATGGTGTTTAGCAGGCCACAAGCTGCTGCTGTCGCTATTAGCACTGTTGTAGGATCGGTGACCCATCTGTCGCAAAATTGTTAATATGTAAATCACAATCACGTGCTGCCGTAGGGCCGTGAGGCCTCAGTAATCAGTGGATTACTGCTGCTTCAGTTTGTATTTTTCATTCAACTTTCTACTACTACTTAATGAATAGCGTGCTGACGGACGTTCGAGAAAGAAAACCGTGGTCGGAGACTGCTGCTCTGCTAGTACATGCCCGTTGGGGCAAAGACGCCAAGGACATTCTATAAGTTTTCTTAAGCTACGTTTGTTTTATCTTCTACAAAATATTTCTGCTGTCAAAATGCAGAATACCAACTAAACGAATAGGGCCTTTTGCTTTCAGTTTTCCACTGTCCCAAGTGGACGGAAACAGAGAGATATTTTATAGCTGTTTTAAAAGAGATAAAGAGAAAAGGTAAGTTCCATAGTTATTTTAACCAAATAACTTAGAGCATCTTCAATAATTCCTAAAAATTAATTGGTAAATCATGATTTTTTCAGGTGGCTAATCAAAAGTTAGAAGCATTCAAAATTTCACTCCTAAAATATAAAATACGATTTTGTATAAGGAATTCCGAACTATTTCTAAATCACCCTCACTACTTTTATACTTTCTTTCTTATACTTTCTTTCTTTTTGTACATTTATATTGGAAAGCCAGTCCTACCCCTTGTTCTACATCCTTCCACCTCTAGATTGGTCGATGGATACACGCGCGTTATTTGCGTGCAATTGGATTAGGTTTCCCAAGTGCGGATAGATTGCGAGTTGTTGGAGAGTAGTTTTATCGGATTCATAAACCCAGGGGTCCCTCGCGGACCGACTTCTCAACAAAGGCTCGCCCTAAGCAGACAACGCGCAACTCATGGGCCGGCCCAAGTATCTGAACAACAGGGCAGAAGGGCAATCCAATCACCGACCGGAAGGTCTGGCTAAGGAGGAGCGACGCCCGTTTTCTGACTCCGGCCCACCGTTCCGACCGGAGGGCTCACTTCGGTCTCCAGCCCGACTCTGGACGGCCCCTCCGACAGGAAGGCCTGGGCAAAGCACTGCTTCCGACTCTGACTCCACGTCTCCGATCGGGGTATGCAAAAATCCTGCTCACTGCTCTTCTCCGACCAGGGACACCCGCTCGGAAAGGACCAGGGAACGAACGGAGAAAGCAAGACAAGGCACACAAGTCAAACCGCGATACCAGGGACCGTACCTTGTACACCTGCAGAAACAGTACTCTGCAACCTCTCTGACACAAACAGTGTTGTAGGCGTCGACATTTTCCCTACAGTATTGTGGGCGTCATTAACTCCCATACAGTAAGGCCCCCCCACATGCCTCTGGGCATCGACAGTGTTGTAGGCGTCGGCTTTTACCGTACCGAGTGAACATGGCGAAATCCCTCACATGCCTCTGGGCATCAACAGTATAGCAGGTACCGACATCTGCCATACCCGAACAAAACGACGCAACCGCCCACGTGTATCCAACATCCAACAGTGTTGTGGGCGCCTACCATCATCCTGTACCTGCCGGCGTGGGCAACAAAGCCTAGAAGCATACGTACTCTCTCCCTCTCACCTGTAAGGTCATCCCCTTCATCTATAAAAGGGGATGCGCTTCAAACCGTAAGCACACGCTTGAACACTTAGCTCATAGCGGAGCTCCTGTCGCTCTCGGCCCTTCCGACCGGACCTCTTGCACTCTCCATCTTTCTCCTTCTCGTTTTGTAACCCCACTGTAAACTTCGAGCACCTGGGGTCAGGAATAAAGTCACCGACCGACTCAAACTAGACGTAGGGCACGTTGCCTAAACCAGTATAAACTCTGTGTCATTGAGTGTTAGGCCACCTCCGATCACAACGTACAATAAAACTATAAATATTTACTTAGTTGGTCACTTTCTGTACCGACTAAGTTTTTTTTAATCTTGCCAAAAATCAAGGACTGGAATTGGGCTTTGAAAACTATTGGAAATGCTCTTATAATTTTTTCACAGCTCATGGCTAAACTAAATAACCCCTTAATAACCATTCTAAAAATTCACTACGTCCTCATCGTGTATAGGCTATAAACGACCGGAGCGAGTACTTCTCTTGTTCATTTAGCCGACCTTTGAATTGGATCCGCATAGTCAAACTATGCAGAAACTAATTACAATACCTAGTCATCGAGGCCTCAAGGGGAGTACATTTTACCACAGCATTGGCGACTGCTGCTTCGTTTCTTCACAGCATGGGCATGGGCTTATACAAATGATGGTTGCCACTTGGATTTTTTTTAATTTTAACCCTTTTTTAATATAATTTTAAATCTAACACTGTCGATTTTTTTAAAAAAACTAACACTTTTGGCCGCGCCTATTTTCCTGGTGTGGCCAAATGCCTGTGCCACGTCATGCATAGTGACGCGGCACAGGGCTGACGTGGCGTGGGGCGGCCTGGGGGGGGCGCTGACGTGGCGAGTCCTACCGCGCCACCCATCATGGCGCGGCAGTGCCGCGCCCTGTTGCGTGGCGCGGCTGGATCCAAACATACCGCATGAGCAGCCACACCACCTGGCCGCTGCGCCCGCCGCCGGCCCGGGCTACCTGGATGGTAGAATCGAAACGCGTCGCGCCCGTATTTTGTTGAGTTTTTTCACGGACGAATAGAGAATTTGATAAGCCAATGATTAGTTTTTCGTCTTTTCATAATACGGTTATGCACCATTTTAACTAATCAATTACGAAAAATTGCCACCGGTGTCCAGATACGCCGAGACTGTCGGTTCTCGAACACATGGTACTTAATCTCGCCGGCAGTGCTGTCGCGACTCAACGAAACGAATAAGAAGTCAAGTTAACAAGCTGCCACAAAACATATTCATTATTTTGACATAAGTTTGACATAACATAACCAAATAACCCCGCAAGTTTCGGATACCAATATTCGTTTGACCTAAACAAATTAAGACCCAAGAGTGTAAGGATCCCTCGGACGTCCTCTGTCTCTTCGAATTTGTTGGCAACACATTAGGAGTGTAGCCAACGTCGGTATGGTCGCGTCGACGGTGCGTACGGCTCGTACCCTGCAGGTATATGATATGCACGATTACTTATAATTTTTTATGATCGTTAGTTCATGGAGCCTACGTACTGAAATAAACTATCTTTGTTAATACCTGTGAGGCTCCTTGGGTGCCAAACGGGGCACCAGCTAGCTGAGATCTGCCGATCTCGTCCTGCGGCCATTTGTTCCACTGGCCTGTGCTGTCCACGGAAGCCCAGGGGGTTCGTCGTCGTCGTCATCGTCGTCCTCCTCGTCCTCGGTTGCAGGGTCCTTCTCAGCACTATGATATAGTGGTGTACGCACCGTGGAAGTGGCAACCCTGTGTCATTGCCTGAGAAGAGCTGGCTGGTGTCCTCAAAGAGACTGAAGACGTGCCACCCGACCGCGCGGGGAGTGGCGGTTCCTCATAAGGAGTGTCCATGCAGTTCAACTTCTGAGCTAGCTTCCTACAGCTCCTCTTCACCTTCTGCATAAATAGACGTTAAGGTTAGTTCATTAGTCAAACGCATATACAATAAAGACATATTTTCGAAACGGACAAGTTTATATTTACCTCCACAAAAGCCGCGAGAACGCCTGGCCCCTGCCCTCTAGACTCGTGAAGCCGGAACGCTGTTTTGTTGGACAACCTTGCCAATTGTGTTGCCTGGGTACAGAAACGCGGTTGGACAGTTTTAGTACATATACTTAATACGAAAAGGATAGCAAATTATACCTATTTAAGTATCTTACCACGTATCTTTGAAGCGGGGCTCTCTGTAGCTGTGTGTCCTCCCTAGTGGTGACGTCGTATACATCTTCGATGACATTTTCCTCCGAGTCCTCGTCAATCGCCACATCAGTGTACGGAGGCTTGATATGTGTCCTCGTAGACCTGTGAAGCCACCGCAGGTACTCATCGAAGGTGTGCTGGTCGTGTGGAGGACCCGTAAGGACCACATGTGGTACCCTGGTCTGCCACAAATGGATAGTACGAGCTGTGTGTCACGCGCCAATCCTTGGTCTTATACCTCTTCCTGTGGTCAAACCTATAATAAAACGATATTAGTTGTACCAAACACACATCTGAATTATAGCATTGTTATTAATCGATAACGCACCCGTGCAATACTTGATTGGTAGGAGTAAAGTGGTGGTGGGCAGCCTGTCATTCTTCTAAACTATCTGCAGACCCGGATGGGCAAGTGAATCTCGACCATATGGAAAAAAAATAAGAGGGACGTCGCAGCAATACTCGTGTGACTCGTCCCTAGTGACAGGACTCAGATAGTCCTAGAGCTCCGGAGAATCCCAAGGACACCAAAACACCTAAAATTTCGTAATTGTATTAGGTTGTGATATAGTGTACATCGAAGAAGACACTGTTATGATAGTATAGAGAGCGTAACCTGGTGCTATGTTAGGACGTCGAGACCGTTCGTATACTCTCTGTACTTGCGTCCACGCATTCCTTCTAACTAACTGTGCTTCCGTCCAGATATATAGAGCTGTAGGGAGTGTATCATGCCCGTTCCATCGCTGCATTGAACACGATAATGAATTAGCAACAAATAATCTCATCATATCTAACTGCCTAGAAGAATATAATGAACCGAAGTACTTACCGGTAAACCATTATTTAGGGGCCTCCCAACGGGCAATTGTTCCCAACACCAAACCTGGAGTAGGTAGGAGCAACCCCCAAGGTTCGCATGTCCTGAGGTGCGATGGCAGACAACGCATAGTTGTCGATACGTTCATGCTAGGACTGCGCTGCCCTAGCTATATCCCGCTATGTTCTCCCACGGCTGGCGAAGTATGTCAAGAAAGATCCAGCTGATGGTGTTGTTCGAGGCATCTGGGAAGAGGAAAGCACCAAGAAAGTGCCAGAGCCACACTCGAGCGAACCTGTCGATCTGTGCCTCCTCAGCTTGTGGGTCCAAGTACTCAAAGCGCTCTGTGATGTAGGACGACGAAACACCGAAACTTTTCCTGTAATTGATCAAAGAAAATGAGACCCGATGCTAGCTGTAAAGCAATACAAGTATTAAATAGGCTTGAACTACTCACTTATTTTCCTTGGAAGCATCGTCGTCTGGTGAAAGAAAACCAGTAAACTGAGCCATCAGCTCCCTCCAGTGATCGTTGTCAACTATCCCTATCACTGGAAGTCCCCCCAACCGAAGACCTAAAATAGCCTTCACGTCCTGCAACGTCAAGGTCATCTCGCCACAAGGTAGGTGGAATATGTGGGTCTCAGGCCTCCACCTGTTATAAGAATAGAACGACTGTTAGTTGTCTCCAATTTGTTATGAGAAAGTTTACGTACAAAGAATGCACTCGCAGCTGTCTACAGCTGCAGTAAGTAGTGCTAGGATCAAGGAGCGGAAGACCGTGGATTGACAACACGGACAAGCTCGAGGAAGCCGGCACGCCGTATGTACGGCGTATAACGCTCGTTCCACTAATGCGCCCTAGTGTGAGTGCGGGGCCTCAAAGGAGGCAAGAACACCTCTGCGTCATTATCACTCAAGATGTGTGCTCGGTGCTGGTCGTCATACTCCACCTCTAGAATAGGGTACAACGGGTACTGCGTGGGAGGGGCCATCCTGTTACAAATTGATAAACAAAGCGTTAGAATATTCAAATTAACAAAATTCAAGTTAACATTAGTAAGTTCACAAACAAATTCACTAACCTAACTAGCCTAAATCTCTAAACCCAAAATCCTAAGTATACTAGATAATAAATACATAATCCATCCATATAAAACTTTGGTTCTAAAATTACAAGTAATCTCTCCGTCTCAAAATAAATACACATCTTGCTTCTCGAGTAGTCAAATATGTTTAAGTTTGATCAAAACTAAAAAAACGGTATCATTATTTCTATCTCCATCTCAAAATAAATACACATCTTGCTTCTCGAGTATTAATATTTCTATCTCCTAATAAGTTTATTACGAAAGTATCATAAATATTAGTACGCTATTATATAAATTTGGTCAAAGACACTAATAGTAGATACAAAAAATACTAACTATACTATATAATAACAAAAAATATGAAATCGAGAGGGAGGTACCTTAGGAGCGGGCGGCCTTGACGCGCCGTCGTTCGTGGCGTGGCCGGCTAGGGCGCTGTGCGGCGGGAGTGGCCAGGCGCGGCGTGGGCGAGCGGCCGAGGCCAGGCGGGCGCGGGCGGCCGCAGGCAGGGCGCGGGCGGCGGCGTCGGCGGCGGGGTTCGGGCGTCGGGCGGGCGAGCAGACAGGGGTGCGTGCGGACGGGCGGGCTCGCGCGCGATATATATTTGGTCCTGCTGTGCCACAGATCAGGGCGCGGCACTGCCGCGCCATGATGGGTGGCGAGGCAGGACCGGCCACGTCAGCGCCAGCCCCGGCTGCCCCACGCCACGTCAGCCCTGTGCCGCGCCACCATGCATGGCGCGGCATAGGCATTTGGCCACGCCAGGGCAATAGGCGCGGCCAAAAGTATTAGTTTAAAAAAATCCGACTAGTGTTAGATTTAAAATTATATTAAAAAAGGGTTAAAATAAAAAAAAATCGCCACTTGTCAGTAATTTACTACAGGAACAGAGGGCCGAAACTTTCAGAAAGTCACTGATTCAAAAATCGCATCTATAATAATCCCGCAATGGGCGAAACAGTCAAATCATCGCTTCCGTTATTGCATCTGTAAGTTTACAGCTAACTATTTCTCCACTCACGAAGTTGCATCAATCAGACTCAGTACACTTGCTGCACAGGGAAAGTGCGATGCCATGTACGCTGAGGATAGAATCAACTGCTGGGCATGCCACGTCACCCGGAACCTGAAATTCACAAGCCCAATGGTGAGAAGAGAATTGGCCACAGCAAAACAATGTAAGGTGAACAATGCAGCTACACAATTCAGTATACTGCTTTTGGTGCAAACAAAATTTGTTCTATATAACTAAACAAGCACACCTGTAATTTGAATTTGTTTTGTTCTATATAACTAAACAAGCACACCTGTAATTTGAATTTGTTTTGTAACTCCAAACTGAAAAGGGAATGCATAAGCAACAGTAAAGGAGTTGTGATATATAGGAATGCAGATTCCCTGTACAATACAATAACACCACTCAGTGATTGCAAATCCTTCAAGAACTTAGTCCTATTGTCTTTTTTTTTATCAGAACACAGTAAATATTATTGCTCTATCTCAATATATGATCAACAGGACATATGTGGGTGACTCTGCATACAGGCTGGCAGATAGACAGATTCATGATAAAAAGAAGTATGCCTCCAACTTTCATGTCAATCTTGTTCACATAAGTAGGGAAGGGTTCTTCTTAGCAAATTAGAAAGTGCACTTGAATAAAGAAGACACAAGAAATTCTACGATTCAACATGTTCATCCTATTTTTACACAGCAATGCTTTCTAGGGTATACGCATGTGATGTCAGTCTATTGATAGCCCCAGCATGTAGTCAGAAACAATCATACATAGAGGCTGTTTGGTTCATGCAGGAACTCCTAAAATTCCTGTCACATCGAATGTTTAGACACATGCATGGAGTATTATTGCATAACTTGCGACTAATTTGCGAGACGAATCTTTTAAGCCTAATTAGTCCATGATTTGACAACGTGGTGCTACAGTAAACATGCGCTAATGACAGATTAATTAGACTTAAAAATTTCGTCTCGGAAATTAGCCTCCATCTATGTAATTGGTTTTGTAATTAATCTATATTTAATACTCCTTATTAGTATCTAAACATTCGATGTGATATAAATTTTAGGAGCGACTAAAGAACCAAACACGCTCATAGCATGTAAACGATAGCAACGCTTTTTCAGGTACTACTTTTGGGGAGGCACGAAATTCTTAATGGCACTAGAATACAGATCATTAGCAATCAATAGTGCTAAAGCATGCATATGGAGTTAGTAGATGGTTTATTATGTAGTTCCATTTCGTTTCTGCAGAATACAAATAGAATCATGTCTATATTTGAATATTCAGGAGCCATGTGTTTGGAACATACATGATCATTTCATTTAGGTAAAGTGTTCCTTTTCATTGTGAAAGAGTAAGATATTCCATGCATTACAGCAATATATGTAGTCTGAAACAAATCTTGCACTAGAGCTGAACATGACACTTCCATTATACTCTTATCACAAGTGTTATCAGTCTGCGACGAATCCCTTCTATGACAAGTAAATAGACATATGATCCCAGAACACGAGCATTATGTCCATTTACTATGGAAAGATCTTGACTCACAATAACAATTAAGACTTCATTTCTAAGAATTAGCCAAATGAAAAGCAGACAACAGCAGCAAAGTTGGAATGTTACAGCCCAGCTACCACTGCACAAACTCTCAAACTGTCCCAAACATTACATAACAATTAACTTCTAATAGAGAGAACTGCTATAACTAGTTTAGGCTGAAGCACCCAATTCTATTCATGTATTCAGGAACAGACAGAGGTACAGACCTTACAAATGGGGGACTCTGACACAGAGAAAGCTATGTACTCTTGAGGGAAAATTTTGCTTTGCCATGTAGTATCCATATAACAAATTTTAGAAACTTTTTGCATAAGTATAACCCTTAATCAGGATGTTGTGTTGACACTAACCATTCTCGCCTTTCTTGGTAAGGGTGTCCACTTCAGCTGTTACTGACGAACTGCCACCATTCTTTCCACTGCTCTGTTTCAATTTCTTTGCAAAAAGCCTGGCGATCTGCAGGTGCGTTTTCGCCATGATCTCAGTTCTCTTGAGCTCCATCTCCCCCTTCTTAATCTCAGCTTCAACCCTCATCCTTTCTGTCTCCCTGTACATCTCCAACCTGGTGTGCTCAATCTTCAAGAAGGAGCTAGCCAGCAGCTCGATGCTCTTCGCTATGTCAAACTCTGTGCTCTTTCTCTTCTTGGTCCGGTCCCAGGCATTGTTCACCTCCTCCACGTCCTCGTTGGCCACCTTACTCCTCGGAGAGCTCACGTTGGCATCGCTATCAGCAGGCCTGCTCTCCTTCTGCATGCTGTTGTCAACCTTCTCCGCTTTATCCGGGACAGCGCCATTCGCGTCAATGTTCATCAGATCAGAGAATGCACCTGGAACTGCATCCCGCAGCTGCGTGGCAAAATCAGCTTCTACCTCGGCCGCCTCTGGTTTCGCCGGAGCTCGCAAGTCTATGCTGTTAGTCAGCTCCGGCTGCTGCACCTGGGCAGAGCAGACGGGCGGCCCTTTGAGCAGGCCGTCCATGCGGGCAAAGAACCTCCACGACGGGCCAGCGGCGGAGGGGCCCGCGCGCGCCACGGCGGCGGACTCGGCCCGGTACCGCTTCTTCATGGACTCGATCTTGTTCTTGCACTGGTTGGGGGTCTTGGCGCTGTTGCCGCCGCCGGCGGCGGGGGGCTTCCCCGCGGCCGCGGCGTCGTCGGCGCAATGCACGGACACCTCGCGGGCGATGTCGACCCAGTCGCTCCACTTGAGCTTGGCGCGGTTCCGCAGCAGCCACTTGGCCTCGTAGGCCTCGAGCAGGCGCACGATGCCGCTCTCGCTCCACTCGTCGCGCTTCTGCGACGGCGCAGCCGCCAACGGCGCCGCGACGGCGTCGGGGAGGCCGTCCATAGGCGCAGAAGCCGGAAAGGGACCCGAATTCCGCAGCTTAAGCAGACCACAGCTGGAGCAGCGCTATAGCAGCTCTGCCATGGCTGACGGTCCTGGAGGAGTCTGTGGCATGGGGAGATCTTTTAGCGGAAGCTACTGGTGGTGTGGTGCATGAGCCGCTCACTCAACAGCTTTATCATCAGAGACTGAATTTTCCCAAAAAGGAGGTACTCGAAGCTGAAAATTGCAGTGATCGGACAGAAAGATCGCAGTAAAAGGGGCGTGGTGATGCTGAGACCTGAAAGCCCAGAAAAGATTGGCCAAAAGCAGCAAACTTGGGGAGTTGAAACTCGCTTACACACACACACACCAGAAAGGCCAGGTATTTCCGGGTGTTTACGCGGCAGCAGGTGGCGTGTTGGAGTGGAGACCAAAGGGAACGCGGCGAGGAAGAGGAGACCGGAGACCGAGCTGGTGATTAGGGGAGTCGAGAACAGTCAAGGCCTAGTAGAGCAAGGGAGAATTGAGAAGAGGGTGATGATGGCTGGACCGGGAGCGGCAGGATCTGCGCTGCCAAATGCACAGGAGGAGGGGAGTGGGCGCGGAATTCCGGGGAGAAAGCGCTCGTCTTCTCCCCCGCGCGGCTGATGAGTAGGAGGAATCGGCCCGCGGGGCGAAAGAAAGGGAGAGAGCACGAGGTGGGGAGCGGGGCAGGCAGCCGCGGAAAGTGGGAGACCGGAACCGAGAGGAGGCTGGGGCTAGCCGGGCGGGCGGGGGGTTGGGGCCCCGTCCCGTCGTCGTCGTCTTCCTCTTCCTTCCCGCTTCCACCGCCCGCGTGCGCCCGGCGCGCCACCTGTCGCGCGCGCCAGCTGGGGGACCCCGGGGCCCCGCGCGTCAGCCAGGCGGGGCGCGGTGGACCGCGCGCTGCCTGCCCGTTGCGGGGTGGAGTGGAGGCGCGCGTCGGACCGCATTAGGTTAGGCAGGCCGGGCGGGCGGGGCGGAGTGGGGCGTGACGCCAGCGCTGACCGGATCCGTTCCGTCCCCAGGGCCGACGGCGCCAGCGCGGAGACCGCGGGCCGTGGCGGGACGGGACGGGCGGGGAGTTGGAACGGAGACGCGTCCGCGGCGCGGAGTGGGAGATCACGGGAGAAATCCGTATCAGCGTAGCGGCGGCTTTTGTGGGCGCTGGCCGGCCGGCAGCGCGGTGGACAGTACCGCGGCGCGGGGCGGTGGGGTGGGGGAAAGTCAGTGGGCGGGGCCGTGGAGCCCAGCGCATGCGGACGCCGGGCGCGGGGTGCCCTCGTTTTCCACGGCAAGCAGCCAGCGAGGCGCGCGCAGGCAGGCAGCCCGCGGTTCAGTCCGTCCGTCACTCCGTCCACGCCACGTACGCGCCGCCCCACCTTTCGGTTTCCACTTGCCCGCGGTTGGTGGGCACTGGCTGGCGTGCGTGGCAGCGGCGCGGCACGGCATCTTTTCTTTGGGCCTATCTTGAAAAACACGGTTCCAGCTGAATTGTCGGAAGAAAAAAATACTATTTTAACTAAAACAAGAAGTCAAATAAACCGAATTATAAACGAAAAATAGTATTTTTCAGTAGCCGAGCGAACGGGGCCAAATGGTTTCTTTCTTACCGCTGGCCGGCCGCGCCCGCACCCGCGCCTTGAGCCCTTGACCGCCTCCGCCTGCGGCCTGCCTCGCAACGCAAAGGAACAGAAACGCAGCGGGTTCCGCCCCCCCCCCCCCCCCCCCCCCCTACATTCCATCAATGCTGCGGCAGTTGACTATTTGGGACGGCAACCGGCTGTCGTTGGCTGCCCGGTGGACTGGATGCTGCAGCCACCACCTGCGGTGCTCGTCTGCTCGAACAATCAGCATCGTGGTCTTACAGTGACAGGCAGTATTACAGGCCTGGCTTGCCAACCTAAAAATTTGAAATAACTAGCAAATCTATATGTCCTTGCCACTTAAACTTTTTAATGAATGAACAGTGTTTTCGGATTCCAACAAATCAACATAAATATCAGCATAAACCAAATTTCAGCAAAACGAACTGATGTTGCTCTAGCTCTAGAGCCAGAATGCACAAAGACTAGCTTCTCTCATGCAAGTTTCTTCTCTAACACGGATGACATGACAGATGAACAGCTAATTGGAGGGCAAACAACATAGTACTACCTGTGTAAAAAAAATACAATTCTAATACAGTATCACATTTTAGTACCTTAAGTTTGACCAACTATAAATAAAAAAGTATCCATGTTTATTATACCAAATAAATATCATTGGATTAATTATGAAATGGATTTTTATAATAAATTAATTTAAAGACATAACTGTGAATATTATTCAATAAAAATTTGGTTAAACGTGAACCACTTTTCGTGGCACGTAATTTATAGTTGCGTTCTTTTAAGGACGGAGGTAGTAGCAGCTTACGTTTCCACGGTATAGGTTAGCAGCCTGCCTGAGCTCAGGCCTTGTTGAAATTCAGGGTGTAAAGTTTTTTGGGTGTCACATCAGGTGTCATATGAGGGTGTCGCGTATTCGGATAATAATACAAAAAACAAATTACAGAATCCGTCAGTAATCCGCGAGACGAATTTATTAAACCTAATTAATTCTTCGTTAGCACATGTGTACTGTAGCACCACATTGTTAAATCATTGCCTAATTAGACTTAAAAGATTTGTCTCATAAATTAGTCGTAAACTGTATAATTAATTATTTTTTAATCTATATTTAATATTTTATGTATATGTCTAAATATTTGATGGGATAGAATGTAAACTTAAAAAGCAAGGCCTGAACCCTGATGTGACATGCATCCAAGTCAGTGCAGCTCTGAGCGGACGGGCTGCGGGCTGTGTACCTAAAAATTGGTGCAGGAACGTTTGAGTGGCAGCCGCAACCCCCTCGCGAGCAAAGCTTTGAGAAGAATTGAAGGTCCTGGACATCCTTAAAAAAAGCCACGAACAAACAGTAGCGGCACATTCGTTTACCAAAGTTGGCGCCGTCGGAATCAAATGCTTGTTGAAACATCGGACGCGGTAAATGCGATTCAGTTCTGCGCATGCCCAGTGCTCAGCTTACAGCGAAGCATTGTAGGGCCAGGACGCGAACGCGATGAGAAGAAACGTGATCAGGGGGCCGGCAGGGCATCACTGACCCTGTCGAGCACAAAACACGGCCCTGCCATCTTGTTGTCTGAAACAGCACTGCACGAGCAGGCAAACGCAAACCTTGGGTAGTCGGGCGCCTCACGAAAGCACTAGGGTGTCTGATCCTGAGACGAAAGCGTTTTATGCGGTGTCTGACCTTTGTTTCTCACATGTGACTCTGCGATCCGGCCATCTGAGCCGTGCCTAACCGCTGACCGCGAGGTAGAAAATGCCACGCGTGCGTGACTGTCAAATAATCCGTCTTTTTTAACTTGTTTTTCAGCCGAAATATTATTTTTCTCTCACAATAAATCAGTCGAAACAGTGTTTCGACTTGTTTTTTCAACGAAACGAACGGGGCCGAAAACCCTGCGGTACTGGACTTCCGCTTCCGAATTCCTCCTGTCTTCCTTCACAGCGAGAGGAGGATGGGGGCGATCTGGATGTTTTTCGAGATGGCCCAGGCTCGGTTGGCCCACGGCGCAAAATACTAGTGTCCAGGCCAGGGAGGCAAAACCACGATCGGGCCCCCCAATGGGCTGAATGGCTGCTCGCACCCCGATGCTCGTCATTTCCTCCCTGCGTCGCCGTGTCCATCCGCCCACCTCACTCTGCCTCGCTGCCACCGGTCCCCCGCAGCGTCGCGCCTCATCCCCTGCGTCCTCCTCTCCTCTAAGCGTCATTCCCCACCGGACCCACTCTCCCTCGCCCACCTCCACCGCACTGCATCCTCGACGTGGTCAGCCTACTCGCCGCGACTGCCTCCACCGAGCTGGCGAGTCGCGGCAGCCTCCACCGAGCAGCGAGCCTCTACAACGGATGCTACAGCTAGTAGGCGAGAGGAATGAGATTTGTGTGATGCCGCGCCCACCGACGAGTTGCCCCTGCCGCTGCCGCACAGGGAGGTCTATGCGCCACCGTCGACCTCCACACCGGCGTGCCTCCGTTCGTCCGAGCAAAGCCCATGTTGCAGGAGTATATTTCAAGTGTTTCAGATGTTTTATCTGTATGTTGCAAGTGTTTCATCTTGATGTTGCAAAAGTAGATCGGAAGGTTGCACATGTTGCAGTGGCTATATACGTATGTTTTAAGTGTATGTTCTAAATATTTCATCTCGTTTTTCAGACATATGTTTGCTAGTGTTTTATCTGGACGTTGCATACGTTTTCATACATATGAAGTGTTTTGCAAGTGTATAATACGCATGTTTTGAGTTTTTTTAGCTGTTTCATACGTATGTTGCAAGAAGTAGATCTAGTGTTGCAGCTAGTGTTTCAGATATATGTTCCATGTGTTTCATCTGCCTTCAGATGTATATTGCAAGTGTTGCATCCAGATATTTCAAAAGTCTTTGCTTTTCTTTTATTTTATTTTTTTCCATCTACCTTCACGGAGAGACAGGATTCGATTCGATCCGCTCGTCTTCTCCCGCATCCTCTCGGCTGTCACACCCAATTTTAAGGATAAAATTGAATGCACAAAACTCGTGTGTGCCCAGGAAACAATCACACACACAAGTTGACAAATTACAATAGTATCATCACGGTGTCTCATACATCAGAGTTATAATAAAACTTAGTCTTATACATCACAGCGGAATAATAAAAAGATAATAAACTCTCATGGCCGTCATCACAGGGAAGGTCAACTGGTTGACCACAAGCCTAATAATCCTTCGAGAAATCCTCATACCCGTTGTCATCTGTTACCCATCCGGGGTTTTTATCCAAGTAAAGAAAATAAACAAGTGTAAGTACATTCCGTACTTAGCAAGCTAACATGGGGTTATGAAGCTCAAAAAGGATAGACTCTGGTTTACTGCAGTTAGCATTTTTAGTAGGTCAAACTTTTATTCTCAAGTATTATCAAGTTATGCTTAAGCTCCCATTTAATTCCCATAAGAACATATATCAAGGTCAGGTTTACCATTTTTCATCATAGAGCAACTTAAATGATCATCATCAAGTAACCAGTTATTCTGTGAGTTTTCCGGGCCGCTCGTAACCGTGAGCACGGCTGTTATAACAGTTTATTACCCTCTGTAGAGGTGGTGCACATTCACCGCGAGTCGTGATCCCCTTATGCCCGGGTTAATTACTCCCATGTCACTTCCAAGGTGAGCGGGCAGGGTACACTATGAAGCCATTTCATAGGTTTTCCTAACAGGTTAGGGCCGCTAGGTTTCCTTGGCAGGCAGATGTAGGGACCCCCCTTTCCTATGGCACAAATCCATCGCGGCTATACTCATAGGAACAGAGGCAGCCCTAGACCCAAAGTGGCAAGCCCCATTTGCGCCAAAAAGGTAACCTCTAACCAGCTAGGAAAGGTCCTATTACTGAGCTAAAGTCAGAGCCATATGACTCTCCCGGTTGCACTGTCAGTCCTAGCTTTTGCCGACAGATAAGTCCTTATGGAGGGCCGGGAGCAACATGAACAAAGGTCATTTGCACTTTCGCCCTATGGAACAGTTGTTTTAATTCATGTTACTCACTTTGTTCCATAGTATCATTCATCAATATGTATATCAAGTTTAGTTAGAGCACTAGCAATCTACCCATATGCATTTAACCCATAGGAGACAAGAAACAGAATAACAATCACTAGGATGTCCTTACGGGTATCAAAATTAGACACATGCAAATGAGTAATTGATTAGAGTGAAATAGGACATCAAGGAAGGCCCATGTTATACTTGCCTTGGTTCACAATCTCGTGCTGGTCCTGCTGGTCGTCGAAGAGTTCTTGGTCTCCAACGTTTTCCTCACCGTCTGAACGCGACCAACACGGCAACATACAACATTCCAAAAGCATTCATGTAAAGCAAACATTCCTATCATTAGAATAGTACACCAACAGTATTGAAATCAAGATAAAATGTCTGTAAAACTAACCTACATTTCGCTACGATCACGTCAACGCGAAGTTCACGAAAAATGGAGCTAAAATGCGAAAGTTATGATTAAAACGGGTTTTCCTATCGCCCTATATTTAATTAATTCTAATCATGAAATTAAAAAGTTCCAAACTTGACTAACAGTAGCTCCAATATGTAGCTTATGAAATTACGAAGCTAACGCAATTTAAATGGATCAATTCGGAGTTAAAACGACAATTCTATAAGCGAAACAGTTCGAATGGCATTTCTGTAAATACTGAAAGCGTACTTTTAACTTAAACAGTGAACTTTACGCTTTCAAAATGAGAATACGTACTCGAGGAAATACGCTAAGGACGACGGGTTCTATTACGCGAAAACAGGAGGGCTCTTTAGCAATTTGACCCACGAAGGGGTATCGGCCAACGATGGCCGTTGATCAGACGATGAAGGGCTTGGATTAGATGAGGGGGGAAAAGAAGAAAACGCCGGCGGGGAACAGTGCAGCCGCGGCGGCTCTGCCATTGCCGATGGCGTGGAGCTTCATGGCGCACGCGGATAAGGCACAAACGACCACGAAACACGTGAATAACTGCACGGAGAAAAAGAGGGGAGCAAAGCGAGCTCACCACGGCGAAAATCAGAGGCGGTGATGAAGCGAGGACGGCGGACCACGCTGAGCAGCGGACGGCGGTGTTCTGTGAAGACCGACGACCAAGAGTTAGCGATTGAAGGCAAAAAACAAGAAGACAAAGGCTGCAAGAGGTCCGTTACATCACGGCAAAGCTCGGCTGAGGGCCAGACGCGACGGCGAGGCGACGGGAACGGCTGCTCGCGCACGGCGGATTTGGCGAGTGCAGCGGCGGTTGTTGCGGCTTCTTCGGCCCGAGCAAGTGTGAAAGGAGAGCGGGGAAAAGGCAGCAGGGGTGTGCGGAGGGTCTCGGCTCCCTTTTGATGAGGCCGGGGGAGCGGGGCGACGCGCCCACGTCGCGAGGAGCGGGCGCGGGGCGGCGGTTGCGCAGCGGCAGTTGCTTGACTGGGCGGGGCATGCGGGAGGAGGTGGGGGAAAGAGCTGACAAACGGGCCCGCTTAGGCAGCGACTGAGGCGCGGGGAAAGGGCGCGGTGCTGGGCTGGCGCGGGGGCAGCAGTACCGCCCGAACTGGGCCAGCCTAGGAAGGAGAATGGGAGGAGGGGAAGGAAGAGAGGTGAGCGGGCCGTCGGGGAGCTGGGCCAGCAGGCCGAAACCGAGGAAGGGGAGGAGATATTCATTTTCCTTTTTATTTTTCAAAAAATTTTCCCAAAAGCATTTTCAAATTATTTTTGAACTCATTTGAACACTAATTTAAGAACAATCATCACATGAATAAATAATGCAGCAGCATGTATGCATTCAAAAGTTTCAAACCTTATAATTGATTTCAATTCGCCAAAAATTATTACTTTCCTATAATTGAATGCACACTTAGTAACATAATAAATCAAATTTTCTTATTTAAAAGAATGAAATAGTTTGGGTGTTACAATTCTACCCCCCTTAAGATGAATCTCGTCCCCGAGATTCGGGTGATTGCTTACTCAAACAGTTGGGGATAAGTCTTTCTTGATCCTCTTCTCTTTCCCAAGTTGCCTCATCCTCTGTATAACGATTCCACTGTACCTTGCACATCTTTACTGTTCGGCTTCTCGTAACTCTTTCGGCAGTTTCCAAGATCTTCATCGGGTACTCTTCATAAGTAAGATCTTCCTTGACAACAAGTTCTTCCAAAGGGATTTGTTCTTCTGGTACCCTCAGACACTTTTTCAACTGGGAAACATGGAACACGTCATGCACACCGGACAAGCTCTCAGGCAATTCCAACTGATAAGCTACTTCTCCACGTCTCTCTAGGATCTTAAAAGGTCCTATATACCTTGGGGCTAACTTTCCCTTCATATTGAATCTTTTCACACTTCTCAATGGTGACACTTTTAGGTACACATAATCTCCAATCTCGAAAGTCAGCTCTCTTCTACGAGTATCAGCGTAACTCTTCTGTCGAGACTGAGCCACTCTCAAATTGTCTCTAATCATTCTTACTTGTTCTTCCGCGTCTCTAAGGACATCGGGACCAAACACTTGGGTTTCTCCAGTCTAATTCTAGAACAAGGGCGTTCTACACTTACGTCCATACAACGCCTCGAAAGGTGCCATCTTGAGGCTCTTTTGATAACTATTGTTGTATGAGAACTCTGCGTAAGGTAGACTCTTATCCCAACTATCACCATACTGAAGTGCACAGGCTCTCAACATATCTTCCAAAATCTGGTTGATCCTTTCAGTCTGTCCATCAGTTTGCGGGTGGTAAGCAGAACTGAAATTCAACTTTGTTCCCAAAGATCTATGTACTTTATGCCAGAATTGCGATGTAAATTGGGTGCCTCTATCCGACACAATTTTCTTGGGAACACCATGTAAGCACACTATTCGTTCCATGTATAACTCTGCTAATCTTGCACCATTATATGTAGTCTTGACTGGTAGAAAGTGAGCGACCTTGGTGAGTCGATCCACTATTACTCATATTGAATCATAACCTCTTTGAGTGCGGGGCAATCCTACAATAAAATCCATGCCAACTTCTTCCCATTTCCATTCAGGGATCTTCATTGGTTGTAGTAACCCTGCAGGTCTTTGATGCTCAGCTTTCACTCTTTGACAAGTGTCACACAAAGCCACATATTCTGCCACATCTCTCTTCAAACCATACCACCAATACTTTTCTTTGAGATCCAAGTACATCTTGGTACTTCCGGGATGTATAGAATAAGCAGACTCATGGGCCTCTTGCAGAATTGCATCTCAGATAGCTTTCACTTCCGGTACACATATCCTTTTCCTGAACCAAAGAGTTCCATTCTCATCCATTCTGAATCCGGGTGCCTTTTCAAGCACTACATTCTCTGCTATCTCTTTAAGTTTTTCATCCTCCAATTGACCTTTGCGTATCTCCTGCTCCAGTGTAGGCTCTATTACCAATTCCATTGCATTAGTGACTAGGCTCAAGTTGAGATACTCCATTTCAGCACACAACTCTGCTGACATAGGTGTTGTCTGAATTCCATTGGCATAGCTCTTTCTGCTAAGTGCATCAGCTACGACGTTTGCCTTTCCCGGGTGATAATGCACTTCCAAATCATAGTCTTTGATCAATTCCAACCAACGACGTTGTCTTAAATTCAGATCTAATTGGGTGAAGATATACTTCAAACTCTTATGATCAGTATAGATATCACTCTTATGTCCAATCAGATAATGTCTCCAGATCTTCAAAGCATGAACCACAGCTGCCAATTCCAAGTCATGAGTAGGATAATTCAACTCATGCTTCCTTAGTTGTCTAGATGCATATGCAACCACTCTTCCTTCTTGCATAAGCACACATCCGAGACCCAAACGGGATGCATCACAATATATAGAGAAGTTCTTGTTTAAATCGGGCAAAATTAATACTGGAGCTGTAGTCAATCTCTTCTTTAGCTCTTCAAAGTTTGCCTGGCATTTATCCGACCATACATACTTAGCATTCTTTTCCAACAAAGCTATCATAGGCTTGGCTAGCTTGGAAAAGCCTTCAATGAACCTTCGGTAATAACCAGCCAATCCCAAAAAGCTACGAATCTCACTTACAGTAGTTGGTGGTTTCCAATTCAGTACATCTTGCACTTTGCCTAGATCCACTGCTATACCACCATTGGAGACAACATGACCCAGAAAAGAGACTTCCTTTAACCAAAACTCACACTTGCTCCGCTTAGCGTACAACTTATGCTCTCTAAGCTTTTGCAAGACCATCCTTATGTGTTCCGCATGTTCTTCTTCAGTCTTGGAGAATATTAGTATGTCATCTATGAACACTACCACAAATTTATCCAGAAACTCCATGAACACCTTATTCATCAAATACATGAAGTATGCAGGTGCATTGGTCAATCCAAAAGACATAACAGTGTACTCATATAATCCATACCGTGTAGTGAATGCTGTCTTGGGTATATCCGAGTTCCGAATCTTAAGCTGATGATAACCAGATCGGAGATCAATCTTGGAGAACACATGAGCTCCTCTCAACTGATCAAACAAATCATCTATCCTAGGCAAAGGGTATTTATTCTTGATGGTAACCTCATTAAGTGAGTGGTAATCCACACACATCCATTGACTACCATCCTTCTTATCCACAAAGATCATAGGTGCCCCCCACGGGGAAGAACTGGGGCGTATGAAACCTTTTTCTTGCAACTCTTTTAGTTGTTTCTTAAGCTCTTCTAATTCATTAACTCCCATTCTATATGGACGTTTAGCTATTGGTGCAGTTCCAGGTAATAATTCAATAATAAATTCAATGTCTCGGTCAGGTGGCATACCTGGCAAGTCATTGGGGAAGACATCCGGGAATTCCTCCATGACACAATCTTGTTCATTGACTTCACCATCTAGCTGATTCACTGTGGCTATAGGCTGAGCTTGCACTACTACTTCTACATAGATTCTATCCCCATTGAGTAATGTCACAACCACAGATTTCTCCTGACACTGAATCATTGCCCGGTGTTGTTTCATCCAATCCATTCCCAGGATAAGGTCAATTCCCGTTGTTCTCAACACAATAGGCTTCACCTTGAAGTCTACCCCCCTTAAGGAAATGCTAGTTGAGGGGCTCCAATAAGAAGCGGGCATACTACCTCCTGGGGAATTCACTAGTATTGGGTTTTTCATGGCACACAAAGGTATGCTATGCATTCTAACAAAAGCTTGGGAGATAAAAGAATGCGAAGCACCAGAATCAAAAAGTACGGTAGCAGAAATAGAGTTGACACTGAATGTACCCAACATGACCTCAGGCGTCTCCTGAGCTGCATCAGATGACACGTAGTTCACCTTCGCTGTGAGAGGTGGTCGGGCGTTGAACTTCTGATTGTTGGCCTGGTTCTGAGGTGCTTGCTGGTTCTGCTTCTTAGGATAATTTGTCACACCCAATTTTAAGGATAAAATTGAATGCACAAAACTTGTGTGTGCCTAGGAAACAATCACACACACAAGTTGACAAATTACAATAGTATCATCACAGTGTCTCATACATCAGAGTTATAATAAAACTTAGTCTTATACATCACAGCGGAATAATAAAAAGATAATAAACTCTCGTGGCCGTCATCACAGGGAAGGTCAACTGGTTGACCACAAGCCTAATAATCCTCCGGGAAATCCTCATACCCGTTGTCATCTGTTACCCATCCGGGGTTTTTATCCAAGTAAAGAAAATAAACAAGTGTAAGTACATTCCGTACTTAGCAAGCTAACATGGGGTTATGAAGCTAAAAAAGGATAGACTCTGGTTTACTGCAGTTAGCATTTTTAGTAGGTCAAACTTTTATTCTCAAGTATTATCAAGTTATGCTTAAGCTCCCATTTAATTCTCATAAGAACATATATCAAGGTCAGGTTTACCATTTTTCATCATAGAGCAACTTAAATGATCATCATCAAGTAACCAGTTATTCTGTGAGTTTTTCGGGCCGCTCGTATCCGTGAGCACGGCTGTTATAACAGTTTATTACCCTCTGTAGAGGTGGTGCACATTCACCGCGAGTCGTGATCCCCTTATGCCCGGGTTAATTACTCCCATGTCACTTCCAAGGTGAGCGGGCAGGGTACACTATGAAGCCATTTCATAGGTTTCCCTAACAGGTTAGGGCCGCTAGGTTTCCTTGGCAGGCAGATGTAGGGACCCCCCTTTCCTATGGCACAAATCCATCGTGGCTATACTCATAGGAACAGAGGCAGCCCTATACCCAAAGTGGCAAGCCCCATTTGCGCCAAAAAGGTAACCTCTAACCAGCTAGGAAAGGTCCTATTACTGAGCTAAAGTCAGAGCCATATGACTCTCCCGGTTGCACTGTTAGTCCCAGCTTTTGCCGACAGATAAGTCCTTATGGAGGGCCGGGAGCAACATGAACAAAGGTCATTTGCACTTTCGCCCTATGGAACAGTTGTTTTAATTCATGTTACTCACTTTGTTCCATAGTATCATTCATCAATATGTATATCAAGTTTAGTTAGAGCACTAGCAATCTACCCATATGCATTTAACCCATAGGAGACAAGAAACAGGATAACAATCACTAGGATGTCCTTACGGGTATCAAAATTAGACACATGCAAATGAGTAATTGATTAGAGTGAAATACGACATCAAGGAAGGCCCATGTTATACTTGCCTTGGTTCACAATCTCGTGCTGGTCCTGCTGGTCGTCGAAGAGTTCTTGGTCTCCAACGTTTTCCTCACCGTCTAAACGCGACCAACACGCAACATACAACATTCCAAAAGCATTCATGCAAAGCAAACATTCCTATCATTAGAATAGTACACCAACAGTATTGAAATCAAGGTAAAATGTCTGTAAAACTAACCTACATTTCGCTACGATCACGTCAACGCGAAGTTCACGAAAAATGGAGCTAAAATGCGAAAGTTATGATTAAAACGGGTTTTCCTATCGCCCTATATTTAATTAATTCTAATCATGAAATTAAAAAGTTCCAAACTTGACTAACAGTAGCTTCAACATGTAGCTTATGAAATTACGAAGCTAACGCAATTTGAATGGATCAATTCGGAGTTAAAACGACAATTCTATAAGCGAAACAGTTCGAATGGCATTTCTGTAAATACTAAAAGCGTACTTTTGACTTAAACAATGAACTTTACGCTTTCAAAATGAGAATACGTACTCGAGGAAATATGCTAAGGACGGCGGGTTCTATTACGCGAAAATAGGAGGGCTCTTTAGCAATTTGACCCACGAAGGGGTATCGGCCAACGATGGTCGTTGATCAGATGATGAAGGGCTTGGATTAGATGAGGGGGAAAAAGAAGAAAACGCCGGCGGGGAACAGTGCAGCCGCGGCGGCTCTGCCATTGCCGGTGGCGTGGAGCTTCATGGCGCACGCGGATAAGGCACAAACGACCATGAAACACATGAATAACCGCACGGGGAAAAAGAGGGGAGCAAAGCGAGCTCACCACGGCGAAAATCGGAGGCGGTGATGAAGCGAGGACGGCGGACCACGGTGAGCAGTGGACGGCGGTGTTCTGTGAAGACCAGCGACCAAGAGTTAGCGATTGAAGGCGAAAAACAAGAAGACAAAGGCTGCAAGAGGTCCGTTACATCACGGCAAAGCTCGGCTGAGGGCCAGACGCGACGGCGAGGCGATGGGAACGGCTGCTCGCGCACAGCGGATTTGGCGAGTGCAGCGGCGGTTGTTGCGGCTTCTTTGGCCCGAGCAAGTGTGAAAGGAGAGCAGGGAAAAGGCAGTAGGGGTGTGCGGAGGGTCTCGGCTCCCTTTTGATGAGGCCAGGGGAGCGGGGCGACGCGCCCACGTCGCGAGGAGCGGGCGCGGGGCGGCGGTTGCGCAGCGGCAGTTGCTTGACTGGGCGGGGCATGCGGGAGGAGGTGGGGGAAAGAGCTGACAAACGGGCCCGCTTAGGCAGCGACTGAGGCGCGGGGAAAGGGCGCGGTGCTGGGCTGGCGCGAGGGCAGCAGTACCGCCCGAACTGGGCCGGCCCAGAAAGGAGAATGGGAGGAGGGGAAGGAAGAGAGGTGAGCGGGCCGTCGGGGAGCTGGGCCAGCAGGCCGAAACCGAGGAAGGGGAGGAGATATTCATTTTCCTTTTTATTTTCCAACAATTTTTCCCAAAAGCATTTTCAAATTATTTTTGAACTCATTTGAACACTAATTTAAGAACAATCATCACATGAATAAATAATGCAGCAGCATGTATGCATTCAAAAGTTTCAAACCTTATAATTGATTTCAATTCGCCAAAAATTATTACTTTCCTATAATTGAATGCACACTTAGTAACATAATAAATCAAATTTTCTTATTTAAAAGAATGAAATAGTTTGGGTGTTACATCGGCGGCGTCCGCGCATGCCGGGTATCCTCACGGGCATCCGCGTGACCGGCCGCAGCTATGCCAGGTAGTGGCCACGCTCGCCTTGTGTCTCGACGGCCGGGGCAACTCACGCGCTCGCCTCGTGCCTTGACGGCCACAACCTCCCCGGCAGCAGGTCCGCGGTGGCCGCGCCCGGCCCTGTGCCGGCGGCTGCTCTAGCCCTGCATCCCCGCGGCCATGGCCTGGCCTTGCGCCGACGACCGTGACCTGACCCTATGACTCCAGCAACCATGACCCGACCCTGTGACTCCAGTGACCGCGACGCAAGTTTGCCACTTCGGTGACCCGTGCCCTCGGCAGGCTGCGCCCCATCGAGCCTCGTCGTAGTGGCCACGCCTCAACGAGCTACGCTCTGGCTGCCTCACCCCGACGGCCACGCTTCGGCTACCGTGGCCCCGGCGACCGCGCCCCGATGGGCCACGCTTCGGCGGGCTACGCCCTAGCGACCGCCCACAGCAGGATGTGCCTCCCTATGTGCGCCTTCCTAGAGACAGAGAGAGGGCACACAACCTTTTGGTCTAGTGGGGCCCACATGTGTCAGAAGAAGCTATAATGAGCTACTTTTTTCAGCACTCTCCCATTCCATCACTGGTGAAAGGGGAAGAAAAACAGCTTCACTCGTGAAGCTATTTTGGGAATGAGTGTTTGGTAAAAAAACAACTGTTGTGAGCTATGCCAAAGAGGCTCTAAGAATGCAAAAGAGAATCAGATGTGATATTGTTCAGAATGCAATGCATAATTGCATAGACTACCAGACCTCATGAATCAACCAGCATATCACTGTACCAGATTATACGGACAAGTGAGCATATAGGTCCTATTCGGCGGGATTGTTGTTGTTGCGGTTGATTTGTATGGCTGATTTGTTATGAGAGAAAAATATTGTTCCCATGACTAAAAAGTAGGACTGATTCTAGCTGATAAGCTCAAGCGAACATGACCATAGGCTCAACTAGCCAACTAGGCAGGTTAAGGGTCAGGGGCCAGGCATCCTCTTGCTCTCCTCCGTACAGCAATACGGACATGATCCTTGCAATCCAAAGCATCATTAATAGGTCTTGTTTAGTTTCTCATCCTAAAGTTTACTCTACATCCCATCGAATGCTTAGACACATACATAAAGTATTAAATATAGACTAAAAATAACTAATTACACAGTTTACGACTAATTTGCGAGATGAATCTTTTAAGCCTAATTAGTCCATGATTTGACAATATGATGCTATAGTAACACATGCGCTAATGATGGTTTAGTCTTAATAAATTTGTCTCGTGGATTAATGACGGATTCTATAATTTATTTTTTTATTAGCATCTAAACACCCTATGTGACACCCGATGTGACACCCTAAAACTTTACACCCTAGATTTAAATAAGGCCTCGACAAAGTTCCAAGAGCAGCTGCACACAATCTACACACATGTGCTCGCAAGCAGAATCGCTGGGCTGCACATGGGCACGAACATTCACACCGGAGACGAATCAATTTGGTACATTGAAAGTTGTAATACCTTTGGTGTTACGAGCTTGCTTAGCACCATGATTTAGGCCTAAGTAATAATTTTTGTAAATGAGTTCATCGAAGTTAAAATTTTAAAAACCAGCTTTTCGCGTCAACGGTAAAAATCAGAAATTATATTTTAAAGCGTTGTTTGTGGCGATTTGTTTTGCACAAAAGAACTACATAACACTTTAATATTTTGTTCTATGGCTTGGTATGAGTATGAGCTATCACGTCCGATATTTTTTATGTGAGCGGCGGTCGCACCGAACATTCAAGCAGCAGCAGGTCCTTTTTCTTTTCCCCGTTCTATCTCGCGCGCCCGCTTTTTAATGCCTCTTGTCTTGTCTCTTTGTCTGCCTTACGCGGTCTCATCCTTGCCTGCCTCCGTTGTCCTGTCAAACTAGTGACCTTGGCGTGCCGCCCTCACTGGCACTGCCCTGCACACGCCTTGGCCGGCTGCCCTCGTGCGCCTTAAGCAGAGGCCGAGCTGCTGTCTACCTCTGCTTGTCCTTGCTGCCTGCCGCTACTATCTATCTCTATGCCGAGGTCAAGCTGCTACTGCTGTCGTATACTCTTTCTTTCTTTTCTATAGCCGAGGAGCCCAGCTCAGCTCACCCTCCCTGCTCACTCCCTCGGTCTCTCTGCTTGTCTCTACGCCGGGCCGCTTCCGTCGCCGGCCACTGCCCGCGAAGGCGTGCCCATGCCCGCAACGCCGTCCTTCCCCACGCTGGAGTCGCTGCGCCTCCCTCCCTGCTCCACTGTCACTGTGGCTGCCTCGCATTCCTTCCCCAGCCCTGTTGTGCCCTGCAGTGCCACCATGGCCACGCCGAAGTCGCTCACCGTCGCTGTCCCTTCGTGTGTGCATGCCGAGCGCCCAGTCGAATCGCGATTGCCCATGCCTGTGGCCAAGAAGGCTGCAGCACCCCACCACCTCCCCTGTTTCCCCACTCCTCAGTGTGAGACACCGATGCCCCCCTCCTTTTCCTTCCCTCGGCGCTGCTCCACCTTCGAGCGCATGACCTGCACTTCAACGGTCGTCACCGGCGAGGCAACCACAACGCCTCCCCACGCACACTCGGCCACATCGAGCCATCCGGTCGCCTTCATCCACATCGGCCCACCCTTCTGCTGGTGCCACCGCGGGTTCCGTCTCCATAGCACTGCCCCAGCCGGGGGTGCGCCAGGTTCCCCTGTGGCTGAAGAAACTACCCTCGCTAGCCGTTGTCGCACCAGTGCGCCGTGCCGCTCGTCCTGCCGTGGCCGCGCCATGCATCATCGTGCGACCACCCATGTGGGTGCATGGCCGTGGTGCCTCGGGCCGCTCATGGCCATGCCGTCGGTGCCCACGGAAGCGGTGGGTGCCCTCGCTGCCTCTGCGCACCGCCTTCATGCTGAATCGCCGTCGGCCGGTGATTTCCATCCGTGCGCTGCTTTGAGGATGACGAGAGGGACCCCAGGGTAAGGATTGAATAATTCCAGGGTGATTGCTACGAATTGGATGACTCATATGAATGGTAGAGTACCAAATAGATAGAAGTGTAGGGATGTTTTTACAAAACTGCCATCGCATTGGGCTGGGCTGCTCACGTCGTCCTCGCTTGGGCCTCTAGTCGCGCTCGTCCACGAGTGGGCCTGCCTGCTCACACTGTCGACCTGCTAGCGCTAGACTATGGTCCACCTTCTGTCTAGGCCACGCTCGCTGCGTCATGGGCCACGGCTTGTGGCCGCGCGCGCGCCCTGCCCCGACTGGGCCGCGTGTTTGCACGGGCCACCGGCCTCCTGTGGACCGTGCGTGTGCCCATCCACCTGGGCCACCGCACCTTTGCCGCGTGCTGTGCTTCTGCAAGCCGCTCCCGCTGTGGGCCGGTTTGGTGGCCGTTGCCTTTTAATTTTCTAAAAGTATGTGTTAATTTAGTCTTAGAAATAAACTGGTAAAATTCATAGTAAATCATAGAAAATTGTAAAAATGCCAAACCAATTTTGTTAGTCTCCTAAAATCATGATCTACCTGTTAGTATATTTTATTCACATAGTTTGATAATATTCTTGGAAGCTATATAATTAATTTAAGGTACTTAATATTGTAAAAAAATAACTTGTAGGAATTATTGTGATAAATTAGTAATAGTGTTGGATCTGAAATTTTTATAGTAGCTCCTAGCAATATTAGGTACTCACTATAATTTTTGTAGCTCCGGAATAATTAGTTTGCTAAATAGATAATGATGCCCTATTTCGAATAATGATTAAATCGATAGAATGAAATACAAAAACAACTTGGGTTTGTATAACTAAAATATTTATGGGAAATATCGTCTTATTCGATAACATAGATATATAGTCTAAGTATGATCATCGTTAGAACTAGCTCGTTAACTTGAGAGACGTAAATCATATTTTTCAAGTCATAGTTGCAGTCGATTAATTATATCATTGTATTTCATCGCATTGCATATCATATAGGTACGATGATGGATCAATGGATCAATTGAAGGATGATTGGGAATCCGAGGGTGGTGTAATGGTATTCTCTCTAGGAGATGACGCAATGAGCTTTCTATCCAGTTGATGGTGGATGATCTGAAGATGCAGATACTAACTTTTAGTTATATTTTACCCAAGCAAGCCCAGGTGTATAACCCCTACTTTTCTATAGTTTAAATTATATTTGTGCATTGAGTTTTAAGGAGTTGAATGAAACTCACTTGCATATATATATATATATATATATATATATATATATATATATATATATATATATATATATATATATCCTATGAGTCTTACTCTAGTATTATAGGATCATGTAGATTGCTATGCTACAGGACTCCGATAGAAGTCGAGTGATGGCTGTCACTCGCGAGAGCTAGGAAATATATTATTGGATTATTATCACTTGGAATATATAAAAATGGTACAAAGGAAAATAGTGACCGGGCAGGGATATGGTTTGGGTATTGGTGGGTGTAAGAGGTTGTGTCGTCGTGGACGTGGGCATAGCTTGGTTACACTGCTTTCCCTGTCTATGTCGGTTAAGGACCGGCCGTTGCATAAGACTCGAGGCAAGTCATAGACTTATTATCTCGAGCACATACTTGGGTATGGGTGCTTGGAAGACTTGTTGCTCTTTTGTTGTGGATTCGACTCTTTCCAAACCGACTGTCTTGGTGATTTTTGGGTTAGGAGGTCCTTGCACCGCACTGAGTCTGGGACTCAGGGGCAGGGGCTTAGAGTCCCAATTTGGATGGGGACCTGGACACCAAGGATAGGAGGGTGATGGGTTGGTCCTGCTTGTGCCTTGGGTACAAGCGGGGCGTGTGTTTTCGGGATACCCAGCTAGGGCATTGATTCATGAATCGCCGGGCAATCCGGTACAACTTGTTTTTGGGCCTAGCACCATAGTAAAAACTAAAGATGAAAGATGGAAGATGGAAATAGGAAATCTGATTATTTACCACCTGCTTGAAAGTAGCACAGGTGCTTACATAGAATGGATAGTTAATGAACCAATGCAACTATTAATAAAAATCAAATATAAGGGCGCACGCTTAGTAATGCTTCCTGCAAATGCAATAAACCCACAAGCAATGTTTTCCTAAATGCTAAACGGTAAACAGTCGGTCACCTACCGTTTAGCCATTATTCGGGCAAAATGTCCTATTAAACAGGCTAAACGGTCAATTAAATAGGGTAAACAGGTGATTAAACGGAAACGGCGCACCACTGTGTAGCGTTTACACGGTGTGTAAACGGGCTAAACAACCATTTAGGTGAACAGTGCCCACAAGCCAGATAGCCTTGCATATCCTTGGAGTCTTTTCTTTTCTCCTATCGGATAAGTCTTGCTGAGTACAATTGAGTACTCAGGGTTTTATTCCCCTATTGTAGGTGACAGGTGGAGGCTAGAGCTGACCCTTGTGTGTGGATTCCTCCTGGTGGGCTCAGAGAGGATTTCCTCTATGTTGTGATCATAGTTTTTATTTATAACTCTCACTAAATATTTTTATGAATGAAAGTATTATAATCTGTTGTCATAGTTTATATATCAATGCTTCCTCATTTCATGAATAGGTATTTATTTCCACTATAATTCTGATCACATGTTTATATTTCGTTGTTAAATTAAATTGTTCATAACTCTGATAATATGATTACATTCCGCTGTTATAATAATAAATATTGTACTCTGATGTTGTATTAAAAGTGATGTAAGAAATGGTTAAGAATGATATAAGCTTTATTCTCTCATTTGTGATCCTGATGGAAAAATGTGGATTTTCGGGTTCTCCCCTAGGGTGTGCCCGACGGAACCGAGTAATTTAGTGTTCTCTCTTGAGTGCTTAGTGTCTAATGGAAGACGAGCACTCCTGGGAGGCATTAGATTAGGTGGTTCTGCCACAAAAGTGCATTTGCCCCCTATGTGAATTTTGGTGTATTGATGACATCCAAATTAGGGACTAATGAGATCTTAATAAGATATATTGCAGCTTTAGTCCCTTTAAACTTTTAAAAGAGTTGATCTAAGATAAAATAGTATCCCTTAATTCTTCAAGTGCAAAAAGTGGACGAACCTAAAGCACTCTCCAAAGCCTTTTTATGTTGTTTTGGGTTTAGATATGTCATACTATAAAGAGGGATGCAAATTGAGGTGGTCTAAGAAAGATAGAGTGGTCAAGCATAAAAGTAAAATCAAAAGAGAGACACAAAATCACCTCATGAACACTTGGACATAGTTTATTGACTTTTGGTAGTCAGAAGTTCCGACGTGAGCTAGGAGTTCCGGCTGTCGAAAGTCCCGACGTTTGGTGCCGGAAGTCCCGACACTTGTTGACTTAGCCACAGCCCATCTGTGCATCTTCGTCCATGAGAAGTCCCGATGGGAGTTGGGAGCTCTGGGTGCCAGAAGTTTTGGCTCCCTCCGAAAGTCCCAACACTTCACGACTTAGCCGCCTGCGCATCTTCACCCGTCGAAAGTCCCAAGTGCCGGAAGTCCAGGCTCCCGCCGAAAGTCCTGACACCTTGTGATGAGGACATCACTCTTTTGGATGTACCCGCTAATCCTCCAATCGTCATGCAAGGTCCAATGACCTGGGCTCGAATGCGTCAACTCACTTTAGAGGTGAGCTCGTTCTTAAGCGATCCCTTTCATACTTTTGAGAATAGACTACAACCTAATGATGTTATCTTGCTTAGGAACATTGAAGAGGGCTATGAGGGACTTAGAGGAAGAGGTGGAGGCATTGATGACTAGCAAGGACGTTCAATAGAAACCAGAGGCCCGGTCCAACATAATTTTGAGTCTGTCTCGGCCTCTAGGACCAGTCTGCCTTAAACTAGTCACCCAGGACACATCCGGACTCCATTTTCAACGATCCACATATGGTTGGAAAGATAATTTGATAAGGAAGCCAATCCAAGTGGTCTCGCATCAAAAGCCCTTTAGAATCAATGGTAATCATCGAAACAAGTCAGCATCCAAAATCTAACAGGGTGCTGCGACACCGTCTTTTGGTCCGTTGGACCGTGTATCGTGTTTGGGCCCATTAGGGGGCGCATCCAGGGATCTTGCATGACCCTAGAGTCTTCATAAACAGCTGTTACCCCTCCATTAGGTTTTGGGTTTTGCTTAGATTAATCTATCAAGAATAGTTTCACCGTTCATCGGTTTGTGAGACCCCAACTTCATGAGATTAATCATTCATCTGCAATTTGGTTGCTTTCTTTCTTATTCTTGCTTGTGTTCTTCATTACGTAGGCAGGGATTAGCCTTCTTGGCGAGGTCAATCGGATCCATGTCTTAGTTGATAACCAGAGGAGTTGTGATGCTAAGAATGCAGGGTTCAATCTTTCGATCTGAAGCCAGATCGGTGTGTCATTCTTCGCCACAACGATAGTTATCACTACCTGACGGAAGATCGGGATCCCCATTTTCATTAAGTGGTAATCAGAGCTAAGGTATATCGTCAGGTTCATATTTATCCCCAAGTTTGGAGTGTTTCGCATTCGTCCCATAGTCTAGTGCCATACTTTTTTTTTCTGTCCTAGAACCTTCTGCGCCATAGCCTTTGCATATTTTAGTTTTAGAGTCCTTCGTGTTGAGTTTGTGTCCTGGTTGAGATCTTGTTGCTGGTTAGGTCATGTTAGAGTCCAGTTCATGTGTTTTCCCCTATCGTTTTCTTCAAATCTTTGCTTCCGTGATAAATTTTACGCACATTGTTCCCGTTTTGTCCTTTAATTCGGAGCCAATTCTTAAAACTAGTCTAGTTTTCGCATACGAACTCGGATTTCGACGTTCCATATATCAAAATCGATCAGAAAAAAATTTGGATCCATCCATCCCCCGTGTTGTCGGGTTGGAAAATTTTAATTTGGTCAAAAACTGGTCATAAGATCCTCTTTTCGTGGTCACAAGCTTTTTGTCGATTTTGAGCACGTCTTCTGAAATTTCCACAGGCCACGCCTTTCACTTGTTTAAGCTCATATTTTCTGTGGTACTTCTTTTGTGATCCTAAGTGAAGGAAAAATATCAAAAAAAGAAAAATAAAAAGTCAAAATTTCCCAAAAAAACAACGACAACAAAAAAAATAGAAAAAAGAGAGGGGCAAAAGAGGAACAATATCTAGAGGAGCACATAGAGAAGGCCAAAGTGAACTGTTTTAGCGTGTGCTGTGTGGTTTCTTATTTATGTTGTTGTTGCCATCCACCCTACTTGTTTTTCACACACCTATCACCTTGCTATCGACTATACTTGTTTATCACACACCTAATACTTGGAACATTTTAGACCAGCAACAAAAACAAGTACTTTGGACTATAATTCAACATTACTTTCTGTTACTGACTTGTGTGCCAAATATACATATTATTCTTTGTGTGCCTTCTAAGCTCCACAAACTCTTCAGATCAGTATAGAAAAAGGGCCTTGCAATCTCAGTACCACTGCCTCACAGGTATCACGAACCAGCCGCCGGTTGTACCGCCCACTGCTTGTGTTGGTAAGAACTTTGTAAGAGCTTGATAAGACGCTTTCACTTGCTATGAAAAGTGACATCACTACAACCACGTTGTCATTTGGTAGGGATAACCTTCACCATTTGTTCCTATTTTTGTGTTTATAATGGCAGAAGGTGATTAGACTGAAGATAACAGCCCCAAGGATTTCAATGAGTGTGTCAGCCAAAAGCAACTACAAGCTGCTGTAGATAATGCCCAAAAAAGGATGAATGAGGCCATCAGGAAGACCGTCACGGACGCACTCATTGAACTCAACATTGGCAACAACATGGAGAGGTCGGACAAATGAATTTCCATGCTAACCGACAAGGTTACTGAGTTGGAAACCTTGGTGGCGGTCAACAACGATGTCTCCGGCAGCAACACCGATGGTCTGTTGCCAAAAGACACGGTGCATGATGCCATCGGGAACATAGATCGAGCATCCTTCCGACAAGCAAGATTACGATGATGTCTTCGCCGCAACACGATAGGTATGGGTGGTGTCCACCACCATCAAGGTAATAATCATCAAGTGTCTGATGATCCTTATGCTAAGATTAAGTTCACAATACCATCTTTTTCGGGTCATTATGATGTTGAGGGATATCTTGATTGGGAGATGACGGTAGAACAAAAGTTTAGTGCCCACCTTGTGTCTAAGCATCATAGAGTTCGACAAGCTACTAGTGAGTTTAAGGACTTTGCCATTATTTGGTGGAATAGGCTAGCTGCATAGGATGCTTTACCTTGTACGTGGGAAGAACTTAAGATAGCTATGCGTGATCATTTTATTCCTCCTTCTTATCATAGAGACTTGCGTAAGAAATTGATGTGTTTAGAACAAGGAGAGAAATCTATACAGGATTACTATGGTGAGCTCCAAAAGGGATTGATGTGTTGTAGTGTTGTGAAGGGGAACAAAGATTCTATTTGTTGTTTTTATTTGGGTTTGAGGCGCGAGATTCTGGACATTGTTGATTATAAAGAATTTAACACTATCAACCAGTTATTTTAGTTTGCTATGCTTGCAGAAAAGGAATTGCAGGGGCATGAACAGCAGAGCAAGAGCAAGGTTAGCACCACATACACGCCACGCTCAGCACCATCTTTGGGGCTGACCAAGCCAACCACTTTTCGGACACCTCCACCAGCGAGCAAGCGACCAGCAGCCTCTAGAGTTACTGCTACACCTAAGGCACCTCCCGCACGACCTTCAGATTTAGGTAAAAATTCTTTATAGGTGCCTACCAAGAGTGCTTCATCCGTTGCATCGACGGGACGCACTTTGGGCATTCAGTGCCACCGCTACCATGGCTTTGGCCATGTGCAGAAGGACTGTCCAAGTCAGTGGGTATACATTGCTGTAGAAGATGGTTACATCAGCACCTCTGGCATTGATGATGAAGAAGACCAAGATACAAATGAGGAGGATGTCAAAGTCCTTGGTGACGAGGCCACGGTGTCCTATAGGAGCATCATTGTATAGCGGGTGCTCAGCTCACAAGTAGAGCAACCTAAGAAGCTACAATGCCATAACTAGTTCTAGATTTTCTTCGTCATCAGCATCCATCGAGCATGTGTTATTATTGATGGAGGTAGCTGCAATAATTTGGTGAATTCTAAATTGGTCAAGAAGCTTGGCTTGACCACATGCCCGCGCCCACATCCATTCCATATTCAGTGGCTAAATGACTCTGGTAAAGCAAAGGTAACACAAACTTGCAGAGTATCATTTTCTATTGGTTCTTATGCTGATTCTGTTGATTGTGATGTGGTACTTATGCAAGCTTGTTCACTCTTATTGGGTAATCCTTGGAAACATGATAATGATGCTACACACTATGGTAGAAGTAATAAATACACCTTTGTGCATAAAAGAAAGAAAATTACTTTGGTACCTTTGACCCCTGCTCAAATTGTACAAGCTGATAGAGAGCGCGCTGCTAGTTTGAATGATGTTCAATCTAAAAACCAGCAAGTTGCTAATTCTATTCTCCCACCTAAAAAGAATAAGTCTACATCTATTTCTAGGGCCGAAGGGATTAAATTATAGGATGGTGTTATGCTTGCAACAAAATGTGACTTTGCTGAAATTTCTAATGATGATATTTGCTATGCTTTGGTATGCAAACGAGCTATGTATTTGCTTGATGATATTGTTAGCTCGGTGCCTCCTGCAGTCACTAACCTTTTGTAGGAGTATGAGGACATTTTTCCAGCTGAGATACCCCTAGGGCTGCCACCTATGAGAGGGATAGAGCATCAAATCGATTTGATTCTGGGAGCAACCTTGCCCAACCGAGCTGCCTATCGAACCAATCCTAAGGAGACTAAGGAAATTTAGTGGCAAGGCCAAGACCTTTTGGACCGCTGGTATGTACGTGAAAGCCTTAGTCCTTATGCCGTTCTTGTACTTTTGGTTCCTAAGAAAGATGGAACTTGGCGTATGTGTATTGATTGTACAGCCATCAATAATATTACTATTCAGTATCATCATCCTATTCCTAGGCTAGATGACATGCTTGATGAGTTGTGTGGTTCTATAATTTTCACCAAGATTGACTTGTGAAGTCGCCACCACCAAATTAGAATGAAACTTGGAGATGAATGGAAAACCTCATTTAAAACCAAATTTGGGTTATATGAGTGGTTAGTAATGCCTTTTGGTTTGACCCATGGAAAGGTCCTAATATGGCTAGAGGGGGGTGAATAGCCTATTTAAAAATCTATAAACCGACTAGAGCAATTTGATTAGTATAACAAATAGTGAAATGCAAACTTATTCTAGCTCTACAAGGGTTGCAAGCCACCTATCCAACAATTCTAGTTGTTATGATCACTAGGCACACAATTTACAAGGTCACTACTCACTAAGAGCTCTCATAATTGCTACACTAAAGAGCTCCACTAGATGAACTTAATCCACAAAGCAAGCTCTCAATTCTAGCTACACAAAAGAGCTTGTTATAGCTAGTTTGTGGAAATGTAAATGAGTAAGTGAGGTGATTATACCACCGCATAGAGGAGTGAACCAATCACAAGATGAATACTTTATCAATCACTGGGAGAATACCAAAGGGCAAGAGACAACCAATTTTCACCCGAGGTTCACGTGCTTACCAACACGCTACGTCCCCGTTGTGTCGACCAACACTTGGTGATTTGGTGGCTAAGAGGTGTTGCACGAACCTCATCCACACAATTGGACACCATAGGAACCTACCCACAAGTGAGGTAACTCAATGACACAAGCAATCCACTAGAGTTACCTTTCGGCACTCCACCGGGAAGGTACAAATCCCCTCACAAACACTGGAGATGGCCACGAACAATCACCAACTTGTGCCAATCCTCCTCCGCTGCTCCAAGCCGTCTAGGTGGTGGCAACCACCAAGAGAAACAAGTGAATCCTACAGCAAAACACAAATACCAAGTGCCTCTAGATGCAATCACTCAAGCAATGCACTTGGATTCTTTCCCAATCTCACAAAGATGATGGATCAATGATGGAGATGAGTGAAAGGGCTTTTGCTAAGCTCACAAGGTTGCTATGTCAATGCAAATGGCCAAGAGTGTGAGCTTGAGCCAGTCATGGGGCTTAAATAGAAGCCCCCCACAAAATAGAGCCGTTGTACCTCTTCAATGGGCACAACACAGGGTGACCAGACACTCCCGTCAAAACGACCGAACACTAGACCTTAGCGTCCGATCATGCGATGCGTGCCACGTGTCCCCTCTCTTCAAATGTTGATCACCCGATCTCAACGGTCAAGAGATGACTAGACACAACAGTTCAAAGTGATCGGACACTGAACCCCAGCATCCGATCGTTTCCAATAAGCATCCAGAGATGACTTTTCATGACCAAACGTGTCCGGTCATGCTCGATCGGACACACCCAATGTCCGATCACACGGTAACTCCCCTGTGCGCTGCCACATCAGCAGGACCAGACGCAATCTTCTAGTGTCCAGTCACTAAGTGACCCAGTGTCTGGTCAGAGACTGATGCCAGCATCTTCATGCTTCACCTGACCGGATGCGCCGGTCCAACCGAGACCAGCGTCCGATCACTTATAGTGACCTTCGTCTTTTTTGTCTAGGGCGCCGGTGGCACCGGCGGACTGTCCTTACTCTATGGGCGAATACTCCACCGGTGAAGTTCCTAACCCTTGCTCCAATGTATCAACCACCAAGTGTGTCACCTTATGCACATGTGTTAGCATATTTTCACAAACATTTTCAAGGGTGTTAGCACTCCACTAGATCCTAAATGCATATGCAATGAGTTAGAGCATCTAATGGCACTTTGATAACCGCATTTCGATTCAAGTTTCACCCCTCTTAATAGTACGGCCATCGATCCTAAATGTGATCACACTCGCTAAGTGTCTCGATCACTTAAACCAAAATGGCTTCTACTATTTATACCTTTGCCTTGAGCCTTTTGTTTTTCTCTTTCTTCTTTTCCAAGTTCAAGCATTTGATCATCATAATGCCATCACCATCATCATGATCTTCATCATTGCTTCATTACTTGGAGTAGTGCTACCTATCTCATAATCACTTTGATATACTAGGTTAGCACTTAGGGTTTCATCAATTAACCAAAACCAAACTAGAGCTTTCACCATGCACCTAGCACTTTCACGCGCTTAATGAATGAGGTTTTGAGAGCTTTTATTGGTCATTTTGTGGTAGTTTACTTTGATGATATATTGATTTATAGTAAGTCTTTTGATGAACATATGGATCACTTACATGTTGTTTTTAATGCTTTACGTGATGCACGCTTATTTGGTAACCTTGAGAAGTGCATCTTTTGCACTGATCGAGTTTCTTTTCTTGGCTATGTTGGAACTCCACAGGGAATTTAGGTGGACAAGATGAAAATTAAAGCCATAAAGAGCTGGTTGGTTCCCCAAACCATCACATAGGTGAGGAGTTTTCTTGGTCTTATAGGATTCTACCGCCGCTTCATCAAAGATTTCAGCACCATTGCTGCCCCGTTGCATGAGTTGATGAAGAAAGGGGTGGTGTTTCATTGGGGAAAGGCACATGAGGAGTCCTTTGATACTTTGAAGGACAAGCTCACACATGCACCATTGCTGCAACTTCCAAATTTTGGTAAGACTTTTGAGCTAGAATGTGATGCTAGTTGTCGGGGACCTAATACCAGGGTACCCTAGGGGATGGAACCGATAACCACCAAATGTAAAAAACTTCTGGACGCATAAGGGCGCCATGTCATCCCTTGTTCGAATGACAGGAGTTCGGTTCTGCCTCGCCCAACACCTTTGGGACGGGCTCGGTCTCGCCCGAGGGCTGAGGGATAAACTCCATCTCGCCCGACGCCTTGAGGACGGGCTCGGTCTCGCCCGAGGGCTAAGGGATGAGTTCTGTCTCGCCTGATCCCGGAGGGGTGGGGTCAGCCTCACCCGACGCCTTTGTGGGATAACCCTGCCTCGCCCCAAAGGCTCAAGGCTAATCTCCGTCTCGCCCGACGCCTATAGGGCGGGCTCGGTCTCGCCCGAAGGCTAAGGGATAGATTCCGCCTCGCCCGATCCCGGAGGGATAGGGTTAGTCTCACCCAAGAGATAGGGACTGGCCTCCGTCTCACCCGACGGCCCAGAACGAGCCTCGCCCTGATCGATATCTATCCCTCATAACGATGGGTACAGGACGAGACAAGACGTTCGGGTCAACCATGGCTCCAACGACCATACCCTGCGCCCTGATAGGAAAAGAACTGCCAGGGAATGACAGGACTGATGCTTTAGACCCTTCCGGGCGCCGCAGAGCCCAAAAGGTATAACAGGTGTGTGCACCTCACTCTGTAGAGTTGTAGGCGCCGCCTTTAGCTCTGGGACATGGAACCCAACGAAGATATACGACAACCGCTACACTCCAAGAACGGATTTGCTATCTCCATGAACGACGGATACTCCGTCACCGCGCTGTGGACCCGAGGGAGCGGGGGGGCCCTCTTCCCGACCCCTCAGGTCCTCCAAGTCAGAGAGCCTTGGCCACGGCGCTACACCGGACCCCGACCCCGAATTCTCCCAACAGGAATCATGGGAACCAGAAGGCGTGTGGAGCAAGGCTGGGGGGGAGGCCCCTAAGTCAAAACCACTGTACTACAGCCCATACCCTGGGGGCAGCATGCTGTGACTGATCTGACATCCCACAGAGATATTGACAACATCGTAAGCACTTATCTTCCTTCGCACTCATCAGAATGGGGGACCTGACTAGGTAAACATGAGCCACAAGGCTAGGTAGAGTATGTATCCTAGAGCCCTCACCCTTGTAAAGCCAGCCCCTTCATCTATAAAAGGGGATGTGCATCCTTCATCAAGGGGGGAGGAGAACAATAGGACGGAAAAACGATAGTACGCACTCATACACACATTCAAGCAGCTACGAAGCTCTTGACTACCTTCCAATCCTTCGATTAGAGACTTGGGACCAGTCCCTCTCTCACTAGTTTGTAACCCTTACTACAGACCGTTCACGGTGCTAATAACACAAGCAGCAACAAACTGGACGTAGGGACGTTCCGCCCGAACCAGTATAAATTCTGTGTCCTTTAGCGCACCATCCGAGCCTAACGCGCATTACTATAAATTTACTTGCCGGTGCTTGTACGAAACACCGACACTAGTGGAGTTGACATTGGGGGTATTTTGATGCAAGATGGTAAACCCATTGCTTACTTTAGTGAAAAATTGCATGGTTCTGTTCTAAATTATTCCACGTATGATAAGGAATTGTATGCACTTGTCCGTTCTTTAGAGACATGGCGTCATTATTTGTGGCCTAAAGAATTTGTTATTCATTCTAATCATGAATCACTTAAGTATCTTTGCTCTCAACATAATATGAATCATAGGCATGCTAAATGGGTTGAATTTATTGAATCTTTTTCCTTATATTATCAAACACAAGAAAGAGAAGGATAATATGATTGCTGATGCTTTGTCTAGACGATATACATTGCTGTCCCAACTTGATTGTCAGATTTTTGGGCTTGAATCAGTAAAAGAACAATATGAGCTTGATCCTGATTTTAAGGATGTGTTGCTAAATTGTAGACAATGACATATATGGAATAAGTTTATGATCAATGATGGGTTTGTTTAGAGCTAACCGCCTATGCATTCTAGTTGGCTCCATTTGTCTTTTGTTGTTGCAGAAGGCACATGGAGGCAGATTGATGGGACATTTTGGAGCCAAGAAGACAGAGGAGGTGTTGTCCACACATTTCTTTTGGCCTAGGATGAGGCAAGATGTAGAATGGTATGTGGCTCGGTGCACCACATGTCAAAAAGCTAAGTCGTGGTTTGAACCCACATGGTTTGTATATGCCTCTTCATGTTCCTTCTACTCCTTGGGCTGAAATATCTATGGATTTTGTGTTGGGTTTGCCAAGGACTAAGAGGGGAAGGGATAGTATTTTTGTGGTGGTTGATCATTTTTCTAAGATGGCACATTTTATTCCTTGTTATAAGAATGATGATGCTATTCATATTGCTGACCTTTTCTTTCAAGAAATCGTTTGGTTGCATGGTATGCCTTCTACTATTGTTTCAGATCGCGATACAAAATTCTTGAGTCATTTTTGGCGTACTTTGTGGAATAAATTGGGGACCAAGCTGTTGTTTTCTACAACATGTCATCCCCAAACTGATGGGCAAACTGAGGTAGTAAATCGAACATTGTCCACCATGTTGAGAGCAATTTTGAAGCGCAATTTGAAGATGTGGGAAGAGTGTTTGCCGTATGTGGAGTTTGCATATAATAGAGCGAAACATTCCACCACCAAGGTAAGTCCTTTTCAGGTAGTGTATGGTTTTAACCCTCGCGCTCCTATTGATCTTTTGCCTTTACCTACCACTGAGAGAACACATAGTGATGCTAGAGAGCGTGCTGATTTTATTCGTAAGTTGCATGAAATAACTAAAGCAAATATTGAAAGAATGAATGAAAAGTATAGAATTGCTGGTAGTAAAGGTAGAAAAGAAATTAAACTTGAACCAGGTGATTTGGTTTGGTTACATTTGACAAAAGATGAATTTCCTGAGCTGCGTAAGTCTAAATTAATGCCAAGAGCAGCTGGTCCTTATAAGATAATTGAGAAAATAAATGATAATGTCTATAAACTTGAGTTGCCACCCAAGTTTGGGGTTAGTCCCACCTTTAACATTGCAGATTTGAAGCCTTATTTGGGAGAAGAAGATGAGCTTAAGTCAAGGATGACTCAGTTTCAAGAGGGGGAGGATGATGAGGACATCACTCTTTCGGATGCACCCGCTGATCCTCCAACCATCATGCAAGGTCCAATGACCCAGGCTCAAATGCGTCAACTCAATTTAGAGGTGAGCTCGTTCTTAAGCGATCCTTTTTCATACTTTTGAGAATAGACTACTACCAAATGATGTTATCTTGCTTAGGAACATTGGATAGGGTCATGAGGAACTTAGAGGAATAGGTGGAGGTGTTGATTACCAGCAAGGACGTTCAATAGAAACCGGAGGCCCGGTCCAACATGATTTCGAGTCTGCCTCGGCCTCCAGGACCAGTCTGCCTTAAACTGGTCACCTAGGACGCATCCGGACTCCATTTTCAACGATCCACATATGGTTGGAAAGATAATTTGATAAGGAAGCCAATAGAAGTGGTCTCACATCAAAATGCCTTCAGAATCAATAGGAATCATTGAAACAAGTCAGCATACAGAATCTGCCAGGGTGCTGCGACACCGTCTTTTGGTCCGTTGGACCGTGTATCGTGTTTGGGCCTATTAGGGGATGTATCTAGAGGTCTTGCACGACCCTAGAATCTTCATAAATAGCCGCTACCCCTCTATTAGGTTTTGGGTTTTGCTTAGATTAATCTGTCAAGAGCAGTTTCGCCGTTCATCGGTTTGTGAGATCCCAACTTCGTGAGATTAATCATTCATCTGCAATTTGGTTGCTTTCTTTCTTGTTCTTGCTTGTGTTTTTTATTGCGCAGGCAGGGATTAGCCTTCTTAGCGAGGTCAACCAGATCATGTCTTGGTTGATAACTAGAGGAGTTATGGTGCTAAGATTGCAGGGTTCGATCTTTTGATCTAAAGCCGGATCGGTGTGTCATTCTCCGCCACAACGATAGTTATCACTACCTGACAGGAGCTCGAGATCACTGTTTCCATTACCTTGGGACTTAGTCGCCTAGCTTGTCATGTCTATCTGGAGTCTTGACGAAAGCTAGAAGTCCCAGCGACCGTTGAGAGTTCCGACGATATGCGAGCAAGCCCAGTGGACTGTCTGTGTGAACAGTATTTTGTGTTGAGCCAGAAGTTTTAGAGATCTGTGTCGAAACTTTCGACTCAGATCTAAATGGTTGGATTTGCCTTTGAGTATAAATAGCTCTCTCCTCTCTTCTAACTAACAACTCATTCATTACTCACCCACCTTCATCCAAAATAGCTCCCAAGCATTCAAGGCATCCCTCTCCTCTCCTTTTTGCTCCAATCTTTGATTCCCTTAGGGTTTTGAGTAAAAGGAGAGTGGATTGAGTGAGAGAATCACTTTGGCTAGCTTAAGCACTTGATTTCTTCATCAAGCCAGTTGAATTTACATCTATTACTCTTGGGTTCTTTGAACCCTAGCTGGCTAGGCATCACCCAAGAGCTTCCATTTGTGGAAGTGCCTTGGAAAGTTTGTATTATCCTTGATTTCTTAGTTGAAAGCTCAAGTAACATTTAAGGTTGCTTTGAGAGAGGCAAGGAGGTAGAAGAGACTCCAACCTTTGTGGTCACTTCAACAACGAGGACGTAGGAGCTCTTTTGTGGGGTTGCCAAACTTCAAAATAAATTCTTGTGTCCTACATGCTTATTGTTGTTGTGATTTGTGCTATCATATTTGTTCTTATTAGTTTGTCTTCCTCCGTAACTCTTCTCTTAGAGTTTGGACTTGATCTACGAAGTGGTGACCTTCTGGCATCAAAGGAGCAACCCCAACATTTCATCTTACCACTAAGGAGTGGGGTTGTAAGATATCTTTCACTTGAAGTTCGTTTTAGCACTTGTAGTGCTATTCTTGTAGGTGTCAAAACTCTTGGCTGTTTGCATCGAAACTTTGGGCTGCTGAAAGTTCTAGCCTAAACTGTCAGGACTTTCGACTGTCACTGACATTTGACTTTGAGATTACGCATAAATTTTTAGATATGCCTATTCACCCCCCTCTAGTCATTGTTTGGATCCTTTCAATTGGTATCAAAGCAAGGTCTTCTTTTAGTGCTTCAGTGCATGAGAAGAAACAATGTCGAAGACCAACAAGATGCAAACCGACGCCATCGAGATGGCCAAGAAGATAACTGAAGAGTTGATGGCTGCTCAAGTCAACTTCTTCCAAGATGAAATGAAAAAGATGCAAGATGAGATGAGCAAGATGAAGGAAGAATCGAGCAAGAAGGTTGATGATGCAATAAGTGGCAAGAATGATGCAACTAGTGGTAAGAATGAAGCAAACAAAGATGTTGCTAGTTATATTGAAGGCGGTGAGCATGCTCATAGAAAGGGAATATATTCAAACATGAACTTCAACAATGCACAATTCATCAAAGGTTCACCTCTATATACCCCTTCCGTCAACATTGGCAAGCCACCTCACTTTGATGGAACAAGATACACCGATTGGTCCTACAAGATGAAGATGCGTCTCATTGCTGCAAGACTTTGGAAAGTTATGGATGTTGGTGTGATGATTCCTACCGATAAAGATAGAGAGATAACTCCAGAAGAAGTGCACAATCTCCATTAAAATGCACAAGCCATAGCATTACTAGTGTCAAGCCTAAGTCCAGATGAGTTTAAAAAGGTAAATGGAATGGAAGGTGCAAAGCAAATTTGGGATACTTTGAAAGTGCCATTTGAAGGAGATAAGAGTGTGAGAAAAGGCAATATTGAGTTACTTCATGGTGAATTGGAAAGATTTGTGTTCTTGCAAAATGAAACAACACAATCCATGTTTGATAGGCTTATGGCATTGGTCAACCGCATAAGAGCTCTTGAAAGCACTGAATGGGATGACAACAAGGTTGCTATAAAGATGTTGAGAACCTATAGAGCCAAGAACAATAAGCTAGCGTCCGTGATCATGGAAAGGCCTGATTATGATGAGATGACACCCCAAGAAGTTCTTTCAAAGCTCAAGCATCATGAGTGTCTAGATGAAGATGCAATCAAAGCTCACAATCAAAACCTAATGCAATGGGATACAACAAGAATGCAGCCCTAAAGGCGACTCAAGCTCATAAAGGCAAATCTTCTAGTCAAGAGAAGAAGAAGAAAGTGAAGGAAGATTCCTCAAGTGAAGAAGAGTCCAATGAAGAAGTTGCACTTATCATTAGAAACTTTAGAAAGTTTATAAAGAAGAAGAGCAACCGAAGACTTACGGTGATGGGAAGAGAAGGAACAAGAAGAGGTTTTGCTATGGTTGTGGCCAAACCAGTCACTTCATAGCTGATTGTTCAAATGAGAAGAAGAAGTACAAGCACGATAAGGATGAAGACAAGAAGAACAAAGGCAAGAAGAGAGGTGAAGCTCATCTTGGTGAAGAGTGGGAGTCAAATGATAGTGACTCAAGTGATGATGAGAAGAAGAAGGAAGCCGCAAACAATGCCATCCACCACTCTTTGTCACTGACGATGATCTTTCCAGACTCAACTTCACCACCAAAACTCTTCCCCAACTTATCTTCATCACCAAGGCTCTTCTCCAACCTCATCAACAACGACTACTACACTCCAACTTGACTCATGGCTAAGGGGGAGAATGTACATGTCTCATCCGATCCCTCTAATGATGAGTATGATAGTTGTGATGAGAACATAGAAGAGCCTTGAGGCAACCATGATAAAGAAATTTGGTAAAAAGGCCTACACTAAAATAAAAATGTTAATGAAGAAATTAGAGAAGATGAATAGCTGCTTGGAGATACAAGGAGACATAATCACTTGAGAGAGACAAGAACCTTGCACTTGAAGCATCTATCACCGAGGATAAGATGAAGGTTGAAAAGTTAACCGTTGAATTATCTTTAGCCAATGACTCAATTGGGAAATTGACTAAGGAACATTCCTCAGTTAATGATCTAGTAGCTAGCCTCGAGAATGAGAAGAGTATAGCTCAAGAAAGCCACACAAGCTTGGAAGAAAAATACCAAAATCTTGAGCTAAACTATAGTACTCTTTGGGCTAGCACTTCAACTTCTCCTAAGGCAATCAAAGACTCTAATGTCTTCACTAGTAATGGTTGTAAAAGATGCTATAAAGTTGATGTAAATGCATATACAACTAACCTTGTTAAGCTAGAGAAGAAAGACAAGTAGATTCATAGGTTGAAGATGATCTTGAAGAATGGGTGCAAGTGTCAAGAGAAATCCAACAAGACTATATACAAGTCATCAAGGCACCCATCAATCAAGGAAGGCATCGGCTATAATAGGTATGATGAAAAGGCCAATGGAAGAAACATGATCAATGGTGTTCCTTGTGTGAAGTTCAACAAGGGCGTTGCTCTTGATGAGCTTATATGCAAGGCCAACAACAAGGTCTATATTCCCAAGATTCAATCTACAAGTAACAAGACAATCAAGACGAAGTAATCCGAGGCCCCTAAGCCACAAGCACCACTTCCACGGTGCTATGCTAGTGACTATATGTGTTGTTGGGGCAAGGATGGCAAGATTGTAGTCAAGTATGTTGGTGCCCAAAAGAGGAAGGAGATTATGAGGAGTGTTTGGGTACCCAAGTTTTATGTGACTAACCCCCTAGGACCCAAATATGTTTGGGTACCTAAAACAAAAGCTTGATTTGTATTTGTAGGAATATTCCTCCGGTGGAACAAGTTGGGTGGTGGATAGTGGTTGCACCAATCATATGACTGGAGAGAAGGACATGTTCACATCATTCCAACCTAGTCATGACCAAAGTGGGAACATTGTATTTTGTGACAATGGAAAAGGAGAAGTTCTCAGTTTGGGTAAAATTGCTATCTCAAATGATAAAGTCATTTCTAATGTTTTACTTGTGAATTCGTTGAGATACAATTTATTATCTGTTTCGTAACTTTGTGAGATGGGCTACAATTGTCTCTTTACGGATAAGAGTGTGGAAGTCTATAGAAGGGAGGATTTCTCTATTGCATTCATGGGTCATTTAAAAGGGAAACTCTATCTAGTTGATTTTACATCAAATAGAGTAAATCCCGAGACTTGTTTAATGACAAAATCTAGTATGGGTTGGTTATGGCATCATCGACTTGCTCATGTTGGGATGAGAACTTGGCCAAACTTCAAAAAGGTGAACACATCCTTAGACTAACAAATGTTTCTTTTGAGAAAGATAGGATTTATAGCACATGCCAAGTAGAAAAGCAAGTTGGAGCTAAACATCCCGTTAAGAATGTTGTGACAACCAAAAGGACATTGGAATTGCTTCACATGGACATATTTGGACCCATCGCTTATATAAGCCTTGGTGGTAACAAATATGGTTTTGTAATTGTTGATGATTATTCTTGTTTCACTTGGGTATTCTTTTTGTGTGACAAGAGTGAGGTACATGGCATCTTCAAGAAGTTTGCAAAAAGAGCACAAACTGAGTTTGATGTCAAGATCAAGAGAGTTAGAAGTGACAATGGGATAGAGTTTAAGAACACTAACATTGAGGAGTTCCTTGATGAAGAAGGAATCAAGCATGAGTTTTCGGTTCCATGCACTCCACAACAAAATGGTGTTGTAGAGAGGAAGAACCGAACGTTCATTGAAGCCGCAAGAGCAATATTGGATGAATACAAGACTCTAACCAACTATTGGGCGGAAGCGGTTAGCACGGCATGTCATGCTATCAATCGCTTATATCTTCATAAGAAAAGGGACAAGATGACCTACGAACTTCTAACCAGTAAAAAAGCCTAAGGTGCACTACTTTAGAGTTTTGGATCCAAGTGTTTCATACTTAACAAGAAATCTAGAAGCTCAAAGTTTGCACCAAAGGTTGATGAAGGTTTCATGCTTGGTTATGGTGCTAATGAACATGGATATCGTGTTTTCAATAAAACCACCGGTTTAATTGAAATCGTGGTAGACATGACTTTTGATGAAATCGACGGCTCTCAAAAGGAGCAAGTCAATGTTGAGATTGTAGGTAATGAAGAAGCTCCACCTAAAGCCATCAAGAAGCTTGCAATTGGTGAAGTAAAGCCCATCGAACTCTTGGCACTTTGAGATACTTTACATCCTTGTGAGCCTAAGCAAACACCTCCCACTCATCTTCATCATTGATTCATCATCATAGTGAGATTGGGAGTGATTTTTAGTGCATTTGCTTGAGTGATTGCACCTAGTGGCACTTGGGGATCATTATGGCTGTGGAGTTCTTGTTACTCTTGGTGATTGCTGCCACCTAGATGGCTTGGAGTAGTGGAGGAGCTTTAGCACATGTTGGTGATTGTTCGTGGCCAGCTCCGGTGATTGTGAGGGGTTTTGCACCTTCCTCGATGAAAGCATCTAGGCCCCTAGTTGGGTTTCGGTGATTAATGACAATACAAGATTACTATGACTAACGTGTGTTTTGCAGATGCAATTAAGTTAGGTCATGGTAATGGAGATCGATTGGGCAATCAAGGTGGTCATGGCCCTACGATGGAAATCATTTCGGTTTTCAAAGGATGGACGACAAGGTTAAGGATGACTGGTTCTAAGTGTCGATTGGAGTTGGAGTGACACTTAGAGTAGTTTAGGACTTTGTTTTTCCTTTGGCTATACTATTTAGGGATGTATGGATGGGTAGCTTGACCTAGTTGAGTCTAGTGAGTTAGGTGTGGTGCACACTTGTTAAAACTAGCTCTAGGTAGCTCCTATGAATGCCTAAGATCCTTTGGAGCAAACTTTATTCACATATGATTGAGAGTTGGAAGTGAATGAAGGGTCAAATGCTGACCAGACGCTGGCCCTGGTGCGACCGGATGCTGGCCGCAGGGTTCGGTCAGTTCATTTGATCAGCAGTCTACGTTCGGTGTGACCGGACGCTGGAGAGGTCAAGTGATCGGACGTTGAAAGGCAGCGTCCGGTCAACTCCAGTAAGGTTCTAGAGAAGGGAATCTGCGACCGGACGCGTCCGGTCAGTACTAACCGGACCCTGAGGGTTCAGCATCTGGTCGAGTCCAGTAAGGTTCCAGTAAGGGTTTTATGCGACCGGACATGTCCGGTCAGTGCTGACTGGACCCTGCTAGCGTCCGGTCAACTCATTGTTACTGGTTCGCAGGTTGAACTGATCGGAGCGTCTGGTCAATACGACTGGAGCGTCCGGTCACCCCGCAGAAGCTCATAACAGTTTGTTTTTTAGGCTGCCTTATAAATAGAAGCTCCACTCGTGTGTGGAGTCACTTTTGCTCATTCCAACAGCTGAGAAACATGTTTGTGAGTGCCAAGAAGAGCAAGGTCCTAGTGAGGTGATTGAGATTTGAGAATCTAAGAGAGTAGCCTCATTAGTGAATCAAGAGTAGCAAAGTGTGCATACATCTTCTCATTAGGCTTCGCGTGGTCAAGTGAGAGTTCATGCTTGTTACTCTTGGTGATCGCCATCACCTAGATGGCTTGGTGGTGATTGGGAGCTTGGTGATCACCCGGCAGAGCTTGTGGGTGACCCAACTCAAGTTGTGAGCGGCTTTGGGTGATTCGCCGTGACGGAGTGTTGAAGAATCAACCCGTAGAGAGCACTTGATCCTTGCACGGATCAAGGGGGAGCTACACCCTTGTGCGGGTGCTCCAACGAGGACTAGTGGGGAGTGGCGACTCTCCGATACCTCGGCAAAACATCGCCGTATTCCTCTCTCTCTTTACTTTGAGCATTTACTTTGAGTATTTACTTTGAGCAATTCAATACTTGTATTTACATTTATAGAATTGCCATGCTAGAGTAAGTTTGGAACATAGGTTGCAAGTCCTTTGTGCGTTAGCTTGATAGAAACACTTTTCTAGACACAAGGGGTTAATTGGGCTATCCATATGATTTGATTATTGCAAGAAAATTTAGAATTAGCCCAATTCACCCCCCCCCCCTCTTGGGCATCTTAATCTTTTCAATTGGTATTAAAGCCTCATGCTCATATTTTTAAGCTTAACCGCTTAGAGCAAGATGTCTCACGGGGATGGACCTCCTCCTATCTTTGAGGGAGATGACTTTCCATATTGGAAAATCCACATGGAGGCGTACTTAGAAGCTCTAGACGTTGGTATTCTTAGAGCCGCCTCTCAAGGCTTTCCAAAACCTCAGGATGCTACTAACCTACAAGGCGATGAGGTTAACTATGAAAAATGGAATGCAAAGGCTCAAAACACCATCTTTAGAGGCATTTGCAAAGATGTGTTTAACCATGTAAGGAACCACAAAGACGCCCATGCACTATGGTCGGACATTTGTGCGCTCTATGAGGGAACCAAGAGTGAGCGTGAGGAACGCTATCATCTTGTAATTAAAAAGCTAAATTCTTTTGAGATGCTTCCCAAAGAAAGTGCTAATGAGATGTATTCTCGTTTAAATGTTCTTATAGAGGAAGTCAATGGGCTTGGACTTACTCAAATGTCACCATCCGATATTGTGAGAAAGATCTTGAGTGTCCTCCCCATTGACAAATATGGGCACATCGTGACCGTGCTACATCAAGATGGCTCATCCTCTACAAAGAAGAAAGAGAAGGACTTAGCATTCAAAGCTAGCCAAGATAAGGGCAAAGCAAGACTTGAGTATGAGAGCTCAAGTGATGAAGAAGATGATGAAGAAAGTCTTGCTCTGATGGTAAAGAAGACCGCCAAGATGCTAAAGAAGCTAAACAAGAGTGGCATCAAGTTTGACGGTAAGAAGAAGAAGTTCTTCACTAGCTCAAGAAGAAAGCCAATCTCCGAGATAGATTGCTACAATTGTGACGAACTTGGCCATCTAGCTCATCAATGCACGAAGCCCAAGAAAGATAAGTTTAAGAACAAGAACAAGGGCAAGAAAGATGACTCAAGCAATGAAGATGAAGATGAGAAGAAAAAGAACAAGCTATACAAGAAGAGAGATGGCAAGAAGAGGGACTTCCACAAGAAGAAGAAGAGTAAAAAGGCCTACATTGTCGGTGATTGACTCACGGACATTGATTCATCAAGTGGATCATCCGATGATGATAGTGACAATGAGAAGGTGGCCGCCATTGCTATTGATCTTGTATCTTCACCGCCACCATCGCCATCATCCTCTACACACCTATGCCTTATGGCCAAGGGTGAACGCAAGGTAACTAAGAGTGATGATAGTAGTGATGATGAGCAAGCTAGTGATGATGATAGCGATAGCGATGATGATGATTCACCTACATATGATGATCTTGTCAAAATACTAAGAAAATACACTAAGATCATTAGAAAGAGTAGAGCTACAAATGAAAAGCTTGATGCTAAAAATGATTCACTCTTAGCTAAGTGTGATACATTGGAAAAGGCTAATGATGAGCTTAGAGAAACTAATGATGCTATATCATCCAAACTCAAGGAGCTCAAATCTTCTAAGAAAGAGCTTAAGGATAAACATGATAAACTTGAGTGGGCACACAATGAGCTCATCACTAGTCACAACAAGCTAAAAGATGAATACACTACTCTTAAGATTAATCATGATACTCTTGTCATTGCTCAAGAATTTTTACCAAATGAGCCACATGATGCTACTAACCATGTTGTCAAGATTGATATAGCTACTTCATGTGATGATTTAATTATTGAGAGCATTGAGCATGGATCTAGTAGGAAAGGCAAGCAAGTGGTTGAGTGCAATGACTTTTATGAGTATGTCAAGCTCAAGAGTGATAATGAGAAGCTCATGAAAGATCTTGAAGAGATGAAAAGCCACAACATCATTGTGCTAGAAACTCTTGATTATGACAAAGAGTTGATCCTTGAGAATGAGAAGCTCAAGGAAGAGAAGAAAGATGATGCTCTAAAGGAAGAAAATAAGAAGCTCAAGTTAGAGAAAGAGCATCTCAAGATTGGGTTGAGCAAGTTTGCTAGAGGTAAGCACCTCCAAAGTGAGCTACTTATGAACACCGTCATGAAGATGGATAGAAGTGGCATTGGATATGTGGCAAATATAGAGAAGAAGAAGGCTCAAGCTCAACAACAACAATCAAAGCCAAAGCCAAAGCCAAAGAAATGTTTTGAGTGTAGACAAGAAGGCCACTTTGCTCATGAGTGTCAAACTCCACCGCCCCAACCCTTGCCCAAGCATGCTAGACCCTTTGCCTTCAATGCTCACTACATGCTTAGAAAGGACTCTAGTGGAAAGATGAAAGTCATGTTCTTAGGTCCCCCTAACAAGAATAGGCCTAAGAAGATTTGGGTAGCTAAGTCACTTGTTGAGAAGGTGAAGGGCCCTCAACAAGTTTGGATTCCTAAAGTTTGAATCTCATGTGTGTAGGTGAACTACAAGACCGGTGGAAGTCATTGGGTTATTGATAGTGGTTGCACTCAACATATGACCGGTGATTCTCGTATGTTCACCTCACTAGATGAAGAGGTAGATGGACAAGATAAAATAACATTTGGAGATAACTCAAAGGGCAAGGTTAGAGGATTATGCAAAGTGGCAATATCAAATGATTATTCCATCTCCAATGTGCTCTATGTTGCTTCATTGAGCTTCAACTTGCTATCTGTTAGGCAATTGTGTGATCTTAGCTTCCAATGCTTGTTCATCGAGAAAGAGGTTGTTGTATCCAAGGTAGATGACAATCGAGTGATATTCAATGGATTTAGATATAATAACCTATATCTAGTGGACTTCACCTCTAAAGATGCAAATTTGAAGACTTGCCTATTCACCAAAACAACACTTGGGTGGCTATGGCATAGAAGACTTTCTCATGTTGGGATGAGCTCACTCAAGAAGCTTATGAAGAATGATTTGGTGAGAGGGTTGAAGGATGTGAAGTTTGAAAAGGACAAGCTTTGTAGTGCATGTCAAGCAGGCAAGCAAGTTGCAAATACTCATCCAACCAAAGCTTTTATGTCAACCACAAGAGTGCTAGAACTCCTATACATGGATTTATTTGGACCAACAACATACAAGAGTTTGGGAGGGAATCTCTATTGTCTTGTGATTGTGGATGACTATTCAAGGTATACATGGGTGTTCTTCCTTCATGACAAATCCGAAGTTGCATCTTGCTTCAAGAAGTTTGCCAAGAGAGCTTAAAATAAATTTGAAGTAAAGCTCAAGAAGATTAGAAGTGATAATGGGAAAGAATTTGACAACACAAACATTGAAGCCTATTGTGATGAAGTTGGGATCAAGCATGAAGTATCTGCAACCTATACTCCTCAACTAAATGGTGTAGTTGAGAGGAAGAACTGGACTTTGATCACTCTTGTAAGGGCAATTCTAGATGAGTACAACACCCCCGAAGCTCTATGGGCAGAAGCAATCAACACCGCATGCTATGCATCAAACCATCTATTCCTTCAAAAGTTCCTTGGCAAGATACCTTATGAGTTGCTCAATGGGAAGAAGCCGAACGTCTCCTTCTTTAGGGTGTTTGGTTGCAAATGCTACATCTACAAGAAGCGGCAACACCTAGGGAAGTTCCAAAGACGTGATATTGGTTTTCTTATTGGTTACTCATCAAAGTCCAAAGCATATAGAGTATTTAATCATGCCACCGGCTTGGTTAAAGAAACATATGATGTGGAATTTGATGAATCTAACGGCTCCCAAGGAGCACATGAGAATCTTGATGATGTAGATGATGAACCATTGAGGGAGGCTATGAAGAATATTCCGGTGGGAGACATCAAGCCAAAAGATGATGAATATGATGTACAAGTCATTGATCAACCCTCTTCATCAAGTGTGCCACAAGATGGTGAAAAAGATGGGAGAGTAGAAAATGAAGATACTCATATCTCCCATGAGCAAATGGTGGCTCAAGCATAAGATGTTGATGCTCCACAACCTCCTCCCCAAGTGGTCAATAGAAGAAATACACCTCTCCTACAAGATCATCCACAAGATCTCATCATAGGGAGTCCATCAAAGGGTGTAATGACTCAATCTCAAAAACTTACTTCATTTATTGCTCATCACTCTTTTGTCTCTTGCTATGAGCCTACCAAGGTAGAAGAAGCTCTAAAAGATCCAGATTGGATCAATGCCATGCATGAAGAGTTGAACAACTTCACTCGCAATGAAGTTTGGACTCTTGAAGAGCGACCAAAAGGTGCAAGAGTCATTGGAACAAAGTGGGTGTTCTACAACAAGCAAGATGATCAAGGTGTTGTTGTGAGGAACAAGGCAAGACTAGTTGCAAAAGGGTTCTCTCAAGTTGAAGGTTTGGATTTTGGAGAGACCTTTGCACCGGTTACAAGATTAGAAGCCATCCATATCCTTCTTGCATATGCATCACATCATGAAATGAAACTATATCAAATGGATGTGAAAAGTGCTTTCTTAAATGGCTTTATTAATGAACTAGTCTATGTTGATCAACCTCCCGGGTTTGAGGACCCTAGATATCCTAATCATATTTATAGGTTGTCCAAGGCACTATATGGGCTTAAGCAAGCCCCAAGAGCTTGGTATGAGCGCCTTCGGGACTTCCTCATTGAGAAGGGCTTCATCATTGGGAAGGTCGACACCATACTATTCACCAAGAAGCTTGATGGGCATATCTTCATTTGTCAAGTATATGTTGATGATATCATCTTTGGATCATCAAATGAAGACTCATGCAAAGAATTTGGTGAATTGATGTCGAAGGAGTTCGAGATGTCTATGATTGGTGAGCTTACATTCTTTCTTGGTTTTCAAGTTAAGCAAATGAAAGAAGGCATCTTTATCTCTCAAGAGAAATACACAAAAGATCTTCTCAAGAGATTCAAGATAGATGAATGTAAGCCAATCAAGACACCAATGCCTACCAATGAACATCTCGACCTAGATAAGGGAGGTAACCCGGTTGATCAAACTCTCTACCGTTCTATGATTGGTAGCTTGTTATATTTAACTGCATCTAGGCCCGACATCATGTTTAGTGTGTGTATGTGTGCTAGATTTCAAGCTAGTCCTAAGGAAACACATTTAATTGTCATAAAAAGAATCCTTAGGTATCTTAAGCACACACCAAGCATTGGTCTTTGGTATCCCAAAGGAGCTATATTTGAATTAATTGGCTATTCCGATTCGGATTACGCTGGATGCAAAGTTGATAGAAAAAGCACATCCAGAGGGTGCCATTTGCTTGGTAGATCACTTGTGTCTTGGTCCTCCAAGAAACAAAATAGTGTGGCTTTGTCCACCGCCGAAGCGGAATACATTGCCGCGGGTGCTTGTTGTGCACAAATATTATACATGAAACAAACTTTGCTAGACTATGGTGTAGTTCTAGAAAGAGTACCTCTTTTGTGCGACAATGAAAGTGCGGTAAAACTTGCAAATAATCTGGTTCAACACTCTCGCACCAAGCACATAGATATCTGTCATCACTTTCTAAGAGATCATGTTGCTAAAAATGATATATCGCTAGAAGGTGTAAGAACCGAAGATCAATTAACGGATATCTTCACTAAACCGCTAGATGAGGCTACATTTTGTAGATTGCGGAATGAGCTCAATGTGCTTGATTTTAGTAACTTCACTAAAAATTGAGCTTGTGTTGTCCCTTGCATTCATTGTAATATACAACATGTTTAATTTTTGGCAATGCATATAGGGCTTGTCTAACATGGTTAAGATAACCACCGAAAAGCATGTGAAGAAGCTTAACCTTGGATCAAACTTGACAAGCAACTAGATTTACTTACATAGTACTACATATACATGGATGTTGTTTTGTCATTTTGTTCCATTTGCCCTCTTATTGCCTATTTTTCTTAAAAAGAATTATAGCCTAAGGCAAAATATTTTGAAAAATATGAGGGTTTGAGAGAGGTCACTCATATTAGTCCTAATTGGTGTTTAGTTGGATCTTATTCAAGTTGGGACTTGATTGGGAATAGGCAGCGCGGAGGAACTCTGAAGATTTGCTGGAAAAAGTGCACCGGACGCTGCTGTCCAGCTCTGGTTAGTTCACAGGAGGTGAACTGCTGCTGATGGAGTGACCGGACGCTGCGTTTGTGCGTCCGGTTAGGAAGGGATCCAGCGTCCGGTCAGTGGATTTCATGCGACATCGGGACTCTTCTTCCGTTTCCTTATCTGTTGCGTTGGGGGGTCTATTTAACCACCAACGTACCCTTTTTGCTCCACATCTCACCTTGCCCTAGCCCGAGCCGCCGCCAGGTCGCCGCCGCAGCTCTCCCGCGCCAACGCCACCGTCCTGCTCCACGCGCCACCAGTCCACCGCAGCCGCGAGCCTCCCGTCTCCCATGACCGTGCGCCCAGCTCCGTCCGCCAAGCGAGCCTTCTCACGCGCTCGCCTGACCCATGTGCCTCCTGCGACTCAGTGCCGCCATTGGCTTCCCAGGCATCGAGGGTCTTTCAAGGCCATTGATCCAAGCCCTAGCCCTTCTCCTCAATTGCTCGGTAAGGCCTTTTTCTGCTAATTCATCAGATTACCCAGCATTTACGCTGCAACCCTAAGTTCGCCATTGTCACTGATCCATGGTAGATTCTTTGCAGAGCTTCACGAACCCTAACCCTGGTTCAGTGTTTCCCCCACATGACGTCTTTTCTTTTCCTAGATCGCTGATCGTCAGGTAGCTTCCCCATCGTCTCAACTCCGTACCTACATTGCTTGCTTCCTAGGTTTTTGCATCTATTAGATATATTGTATTTATTTGTATATCTATCTATTCCATCATGCAGCGAGTCAGTGCTGTTGAGGTTCTTGTGGCAGTTGTCAGATAACTCAGAGCCAAGCTCGCGAGTATGGATTGAGGCCAAGCCTCGAGAGTGTTAGTTTGACAGTTGATCTTTGTCAGCGGTAGTTCATCCTCTTGTTAGATCAGATGGCTCGCACCAAGAACGTTGGTGGAGGTCCAGGAGATGATGATCGGAGGCTCTCGCCTCGCCAGCCTGCAGGATCAAAAGGCAAGGCAACAAAGCAGGTGACATCCAAGAAGCGCAAGTACTCCAACGTAGAGACAATGAGAGCAGCAGCTATTGCAGAGGCCACAGAGCATGTCGAGAGAGGAGGCGCTCACAGTGGTGTTGTCATAGCAGATCCATATCTCACACCAGCATAGAGGGCAGTAGTTGAGGAGGCTGAGCATCGTCATGGTGGTCCACCTGGGACTGTCATGATGGCAGGACATCGACTGGCTATTGAGGAGGCTCGACCTCAGGGGGAGTCCCAGCAGGAGGCACAGCAGCATCCCCCACCAGTAGAGCCTCAGCCAGCTCAAGAGACTCAGGAGGGCCAGCAGGCCGAGGAGACTGAGCCGGCACCCTAGCTACGTCGCTCTAGTCGTACCAGTGCTGTAGTTCCAGCGAGGCTAGCTACACGGCGTAGGGGTTCATGCCCACCGCCTAGACCACAGGGTCCACCTCCAGTAGTACACCTCGACTTGAGGGCCACCACAGCCAGACAGGTTCGCTAGTTGAGGTTTGTTGAGTTCGATGTGTGGTTTCCTCCGAGGAGGGATGAGAGAGTAGCAGAGGGGTTCTACACGCTGCTCTAGGAGGATTTCTATAATGCTTACCTCAACAGTGGGGCAGTGTTTAGATCTTAGAGTGTCTACAGTTTAGAGTCTATTATGGTAGTAGCTGGAGAGCACATCCGCCCCTACTTATCATATTTGCCAGGGCTCACAGATCTGATTGGTTGGACAGGAGTATATGTACCATCTTGGGTCTGGCAGTTTTATGCTTCACTCTACATTGATCCGCATCACAACTTCATTCACTTTACATTCAACGGCAAAGATTATAGGGTGATGAGTTTTAGGGCTCAGGAGATATTGAGGCTATAGGATCAGCCTGTCAAATTGCATGAGGTATGTTATGGACAGCAGGAGCCTCCTAGGCGTCCTCATGGAGGGTTGGTTCCCCCTACAGATCTGGTGCGACATTGCTTCAAGGAGCCCTTTGGTGAGGGGTCGAGCAGGAATCCCAGTGACCTAACTCCTATAGCTCATATGCTAGAGGCCATCATCAGGAGGACACTACTTCCTAGGTTGGGTTACAGAGAGGGTCTGACTTGCCTACAGCTTTGGCTCCTTAATGCCCTGATGCAGCAGACAATGTTCAACATTTGGGACCTCCTTCTATTAGAGATGGAGGATACTATTGCTAAGGGCTTCAAGGGTCGCCGACAGCTTCCTTATGCACATTGGGTCACATTCTTGATGCTCAAGTGTGTGTAGGTCAGGACCCCTAAGTTGGTTGTAGAGTACAAGGCTGCCACCATAGAGTTTCCTATATATAACATGGCATAGAGGATCAAGCACAGCACTCCACAGGCATTTGCTCAGCCCAGTCATCGTCCAGATGTTCCAGAGTCAGTAGCTCAGCAGGACGAGATCATTAGAGGCATAGCCGCTACAGAGGAGGAGCAGCTTGAGGCACAGTAGGGGATGACCGAGTCTAGTGATAGTTCAGATGATGACTATCTACCAATTCCTCATATGCCTCCACACAGACATGATGCAGAGGACGACAGTTCTAGCTTAGCTCCACTAGCACCACAGACGGACCCTGCATTGATTGCCATTCTTAAGCGGATGCAGCAGGATCAGGCATGACAGGCACAAGAGACTACTGCTAACTTTGCATAGTTCTAGGCTCATTAGGACAAGTTCTAGAGGCAGCAGCAGCTCCTCCAGCAGCAGCAGCAGATGCATCACCAGCAGATACTCATGTAGTAGCAGCTTATGGGCTTTATGCAGCATGTAGTGACAGCACTTGGGGCCCCACTGCCACAGCCTTCGCCCTAGCTTGCTCAGCCTACCACCACTTCGATGACTCCAGCTATATAGCCCAGTGGGCCTCAGAGTCAGGGATAGCCTCTAGCTCAGTTTGCTTCACCTATAGTTCAGGTGTCCCAGTGGTTGTCCTCACCAGTGGTTCCCCACAGTTCACTCCATATCACACAGGTTTCTCACCGGAGCAGTCACCCTCGCTTTTTGTGCCTGACACGTCAGTCTCCAAGAGTTTTGGAGCATCTTTCAGTGAGTTGACTGGCATGCCTACACCGCCTCATATGCATATCGCCGGTCCTTCTACAGCAGCCCCAGTCGCAGTGACTACTCAGAGGCTCCCCTCATCTATCGCCTCTTTAGATCCTACGACAGACGTACTAGCAGCTTCACAGGCAGCACCAGCCCCAGCTCAGACCCAGACTGCTTCAACGACACTTCCTGCCATAGAGGGTCAGTCAGTACAGAGCTTAGGGTTAGATGATGATGGCGCCCAGTTCTAGCTTTCTCAACGTACTTCAGCGCCCGACTCATCCGCTGCAGCCCCGCCGACTGACCCTTAGGTTTTGGTGTTTAACGTCAAAGGGGGAGAGGGTTCGAGTATGTAGACTCAGGGGGAGCGAGTTTTAGGGGGAGCTAGTTATCTAGTATTAGCTTATTATATACATTTGGAGTCTTATCTGTGTGATACACTATTACTATTATGCATTCGTGTGTTACTTTCATGCATGCTATTATATCTATGTGATAGTGCTATCTACGTGATTGTGATATATGACATGTGTGCTCGCTACTTTACATTATTTATATGTCATATCACTTGTGTTATGCTCATTTGACTTTGCTTCCGTGTTTATACTCCGATGCAAATGAGCTTTGTAACTCGTACTCATGCTTAATTCATATCCTTTGAGTATATTATGTTGGCTTGGGTCATATAAGCTTGACTAACACTTTTGTTCTTATCGACAAAAGCTTATATGAACTAAGCCCGTCAAAAACCTCACTCTTTCACATACTCGAGGTGGTATTATCATCAATCACAAAAAAGGGGGAGATTGAAAGCATCTAGGCCCCTAGTTGGGTTTCGGTGATTAATGACAATACAAGATTACTATGATTAACGTGTGTTTTGTAGATGCAATTAAGTTAGGTCATGGTAATGGAGATCGATTGGGCAATTAAGGTGGTCATGCCCCTATGATGGAAATCGTTTCAGTTTTCAAAGGATGGACGACAAGGTTAAGGATGACTAGTTCTAAGTGTCGATTAGAGTTGGAGTGACACTTAGAGTAGTTTAGGACTTTGTTTTTCCTTTGGCCATACTATTAAAGGGGGTATGGATGGGTAGCTTGACCTAGTTGAGTCTAGTGAGTTAGGTGTGGTGCACACTTGTTAAAACTAGCTCTAGGTAGCTCCTATGAATGCCTAAGATCCTTTGGAGCAAACTTCATTCACATATGATCGAGAGTTGGAAGTGAATGAAGGGTCAAATGCTGACCGGACGCTGGCCCCGATGCGACCGGACGCTGGCCACAGGGTCCGGTCAGTTCATTTGATCAGTAGTCTGCGTTCGGTGTGACCAGACGCTGGAGAGGTCAAGTGACCGAACGCTGAAAGGCAGCGTTCGGTCGACTCCAGTAAGGTTCTAGAGAAGGGAATCTATGACCGGACGCATCTGGTCAGTACTAACCAGACCCTGAGGGTTCATCGTCCGGTCAAGTCCAGTAAGGGTTTTATGCGACCGAACACGTCCGGTCAGTGCTGACCAGACCCTACCAGCGTTCGGTCAACTCATTATTACTGGTTCACGGGTTGAACTGACCGGAGCATCCGGTCAATACGACCGGAGCGTCCGGTCACCCCGTAGAAGCTCATAACAGTTCGTTTTCAGGCTGCCTTATAAATACAAGCTCCACTCGTGTGTGGAGTCACTTTTGCTCATTCCAATAGCTGAGAAACATGTTTGTGAGTGCCAAGAAGAGCAAGGTCCTAGTGAGGTGATTGAGATTTGAGAATCCCAGAGAGTAGCCTCATTAGTGAATCAAGAGTAGCAAAGTGTGCATCCATCTTCTTATTAGGCTTCACATGGTTAAGTGAGAGTTCGTGCTTGTTACTCTTGGTGATCGCCATCACCTAGATGGCTTGGTGGTGATTGGGAGCTTGGTGATCACCCGACAGAGCTTGTGGGTGACCCAACTCAAGTTGTGAGCGGCTTTGGGTGATTCGCCGTGACGGAGTGTCGAAGAATCAACCCGTAGAGAGCACTTGATCCTTGCATGGATCAAGGGGGAGCTACACCCTTACGCGGGTGCTCCAACGAGGACTAGTGGGGAGTCTCGACTCTCTGATACCTCGGCAAAACATCGCCGCATTCCTCTCTCTCTTTACTTTGAGCATTTACTTTGAGTATTTACTTTGAGCAATTCAATACTTGTATTTACATTCATAGAATTGCCATGCTAGAGTAAGTTTAGAACATAGGTTGCAAGTCCTTTGTGTGTTAGCTTGATAGAAACACTTTTCTAGGCACAAGGGGTTAATCGGGCTATCCATAGGATTTGATTATTGCAAGAAAATTTAGAATTAGCCCAATTCACCCTCCCTCTTAGGCATCTTGATCCTTTCACCCGACGAAGAGCCTCAAGGTAGCTCTAGTAAATTACTCATGTCATTAAGTTACCTCACTTATACATAGGTTCTTGTGGTGCCTCTTGTGATGGGCTAGGTGTGTGATACCTATTAGTCACCGAACCACTAAGTGTTGGTCAACACAATAGGGACTAGCATGCCCGCAAGCACGTGAACCTCGAGAGAAAAATTGATTGTCTCTTGCCCTTTTGTATTCTTCCGGTGATTAAATTGGTATTCATCTTGTGATTGGTTCACTCCTCTACGTGGCAATATAATCATCCTACTCACTCATTTACATTCCCGTAAACTAGTTATACCAAGCTCTTTAGTGTTGCTAGAATTGAGAGTTTGTCTTGCTTGCTAGTTTAGTATCACCTAGTTGAGCTGTTTAGTGTGGACTTATTGAGAGCTCTAGTGAGTAGTGACATAGCCATTGTTTGTGCCTAGTGAACATAGCAACTAGAATTGTTGAATAGGTGGCTTGCAACCCTCGTAGAGCTAGAGCAAAATTGCATTTCGTTATTTAGTGTACTAACCTCTTGCTGTAGTTGAAAGGTCCTAATATAGCTAGAGGGGGGTGAATAGCCTATTTAAAAATCTACAAATCAACTAGAGCAATTTGATTAGTATGACAAATAGCAAAATGCAAACTTGCTCTAGCTCTACAAGGGTTGCAAGCCACCTATCCAACAATTCTAGTTACAATAATTACTAGGCACACAACTTGCAATGTTACTACTCACTAAGAGCTCTCAAACTTGCTACTCTAAAGAGCTCCACTAGATAGACTTAAAATAACAAAGCAATCTCTCAATTCTAATTACACTAAAGAGCTTGCCACAACTAGTTTGCAAGAATATAAATGAGTGAGTAGGGTGATTATACCGCCGTGTAGAGGAGTGAACCAATCACAAGATGAATACTAAATCAATCACTGAGAGAATACCAAAGGGCAAGAGACAACCAATTTTTCTCCTGAGGTTCACGTGCTTGCCGGTACGCTAGTCCCCGTTGTGTCGACCAACACTTGGTGGTTCGGTGGCTAAGAGGTGTTGCACGAGCCTCGTCCACACAATTGGACACCACAAGAACCTACCCATAAGTGAGGTAACTCAATGACACGAGCAATCCATTAGAGTTACCTTTTGGCTCTCTGTCGGGGAAGGCACAAGACCCCTCACAATCACCACGATCAGAGCCAGAGACAATCACCAACCTCCACTCAATGATCCTCGCTGCTCCAAGCCATCTAGGTGGCGGCAACCACCAAGAGTAACAAGTGAATTCCACAGCGAAACTCAAATGCCAAGTGCCACTAGATGCAATCACTCAAGCAAAGCGCTTGGATTCTCTCCCAATCTCATAATGATGATGAAACAATGATGGAGATGAGTGGGAGGGCTTTGGCTAAGCTCACAAGGTTGCTATGTCAATGCAAATGGCCAAGAGAGTTAGCTTGAGCTGGCCATGGGGCTTAAATAGAAGCCCCCACAAAATAGAGCCATTGTACCCCTTCACTGGGCTCAACTCAGGGTGACCGGACGCTCCGGTCAGTTTAATCGGACGCAGGACCCCAGCGTCCGATCATCCGATGCTTGCCACATGTCATCAGCTTCAAACGTCGATCACCCGATCTTAACGGTCAACTGATGACCGGACGTAGGACCCCAGTGTCCGGTCGTTTCCAGTAAGGTTCCAAAGGTGAAATTTCACAACCGGACGTGTCCGGTCATGCTCGACCAGACTCACCCGGCGTCCGATCACTCAATGTTTCCTCTGTGCGCCTCACGTCAGCGTATGTCAGCACTGACAGGGTGCACCCTGCCAGCGTCCGATCAGTTTACACGCCAACGTCTGGTCACAAGACCGAAACTGTGTGCTTACTGCTGTCACTGACCAAACTCTGAACCCAGCGTCTGGTCACTGCACCACCAGCGTACGGTCACTCTGTGAACCCCTATCTTTTCTGTATAGGGCGCCGATGGCACCATCGGACTGTCCGCACTCTACGAGCGGACACTTCACCGGTAGAGTTTCTAACCCTTGCTCAAATGTGCCAACCACCAAGTGTATCACCTTGTGCACATGTGTTAGCATATTTTCACAAATACTTTCAAGGGTGTTAGCTCTCCACTAGATTCTAAATGCATATGCAATGAGTTAGAGCATCTAGTGGCACTTTGATAACCACATTTCAATACGAGTTTCACCCCTCTTAATAGTATGGCTATCTAACCTAAATGTGATCACACTCGCTAAGTGTCTTGAGCACCAAAACAAAATGGCTCCTACTATTTAGACCTTTGCCTTGAGCCTTTTGTTTTTCTCTTTCTTCTTTTTAAGTTCAAGCATTTGATCATCACCATTGTCATAATCTTCACCATTGCTTCATCACTTGGAGTAGTGCTACCTATCTCATAATCACTTTGATAAACTAGGTTAGCACTAAGGGTTTCATCAATTAACCAAAACCAAACTAGAGCTTTCAGTGGTGTATTTGTAGAAAATTTTATAGGCTATTCACCCCCTCTAGCCATTTAGGACCTTTCAACCACCCACGCGTGTGCCCCCGCATGCTGCTGCACCCCTCGCTTCGCTTCTATGCTGTGCGCCCGTGGACGTGCATGCAGGTCGAGACCAGATCTACATTTGCAATATACAGATGAAACACATGCAATATTCAGAAGAAACATATGAAACATTCATCTAAAATGCATGGGAACGTACTGCACCTATTGATGAAAGCACTTGCAACATAAAGCACTTGTTGCAACATACATTTGAAAGATAAAGCATTTGAAACATATGGTTGCAACATATGTGTATAGCCACTGCAACATATGCAACATCCAGATAAAAACACTTGCAACATACATTTGAAACATGCGCTTGCAACATACGTGTATAGCCATTGCAACATTTGAAACATGCAGATAAAACACTTGCAATATACGTCTAAAATAGATGAAACATTTCAAACATACACTTGCAACGTACATGTAAAGCCAATGCAACATCCGGATCAAGCACATGCAACACCAGATGAAACATACATCTAAAACGCATGAAAACCGAAGCTCGATGCCATGGAGTGACAAAAAAAATTGAGCCAACACTTAGCTACCTACAGTCAACCATCACGGAAGCTGCAAACGGCGCATGCAGATGTGAACCCGCGCTCCTCTCACAAATAGGCAAGCGGCCAGGCCGGCTTGCAACGGCCAAAGCAGCAATGCTGCAGGCAGCATGCCACAGGGGCAGCTTGGCCAGGGTGGACAACATAGAGAGAGAAAAGAGCATGCCGACAAGCAGCAACAGGCCTAGGCGCTAGACAACAGAGGGCAGGTGTGACAATTAGGCGACGTGCCCATCAATGGCGAGGCGTCTATAGTATTGTTGGTCCAACTCAGTTCTTCACAGCTGCTCATAGGGTATAGTGTGCATGTCTCGGCTAGGATTTCCATCATCTACCCCTCGCCCTCCTTCCCCATGTGCCACACTTGCCACCCTTCGCCGTTGTCCTCGCTACTCGTGCACCACAATTGGTCATCCTCCACCCATGATATCGGCCCTCTTCGCTTTGCTGAAAAGCCAAACTGAAAAGTATTGTTTGCTGATTTATTATGTGAGAAAAGTATTGTACCACGATAAACTAGGCTCCGTCATCGTCACCCTCGCCGAACACCGACCATCATCCTTCTCTGCTCCCCTGATTTGCCCCCCTCAATCCAGTCCTCCAGTCCACGCCCCCTCTCCACTCATCGCTTCCTATGCCCCCGCCACCGCTGCCATTCATATAATGACCAAAGTACCAAAGTATGGTTGTCCCTCGCCTCAATTGAATCTAGTCGTCGATGACCAACATGCATCTATCAGCAGCCTCTAATGAAATCCTCCGTCTCCCCTGCTTCTCCAAGCCGACCTACGAGCTACCAACCTCTCCTAAAGGAGTGTAGAGCACCGCCTGGTCCGCAATCACTGCAAAGGCTCAGGGAAGCAACTGAGAAGTCGAAAGTTTAGTTTCCTCCACTACGCAGACTAAAATCTATGTCCCATTTATCATTGTTGATGCTTCTGGTGGAAAGCACTTCAACATGACCCTGATTAGAAATAAGTCCTAGTCTTTGTGAGCTATCTCATAAAGAGGACTCACGTCCCTTGTGTGAACTGCCTAAAGGATGTTGGCATCTCTGCCTTACAATTACAATGTTCTCATGAGCAAGCACATGATGAAATTTCTTAGGGTTGAAGCCTTGAACGAGTTACCAGATCTTTGGAGGAAGCCTTGTATAGCCCTAATAGGATTTATTTTCCATGAGTACAACACTTAACTGCACCAAATGAGAGAAGAAATTTGCAGGGGCTACAAGGATTTATTTATCAACTGCACCAAATGAAAGAAGAAAACTGCATAGGCTCTAGAAGGATTTATTTATCAAGTTCTTTGGATAGGTAGTTTTGAAGTATATATTTCCATATGTCATAATCCCTCCGTTCCAAATTATAAGACGTTTTGACTTTTCTAGATACGTTGCATTTGCTATGCACATAGATATACATAGTAAAATTAATGTATCTAGAAAAGCCAAAACGTCTTATAATTTGGGACGGATTGAGTACCTCTTATCTTGAATCATCATTTTATTTTAGAATATCCTGGTGACTATATATAGTATTGGATACAAGAAGAACAATGTGTGCATGCTCTTCTCAAAAATGAAAGATAAAATCTATTTCGTTGTTGTACATCACATCTTCGTGAGCAATTACTTGAAAAAAGAAGTTTATGGTCCTGTTCGCTTGGAGGAATTTGGAGGAATTTAGATGAATCTAGAGAAATTTGTAAGACGGTAAACAGTGATTTTCATCCGTGAACAGTGAATTCCGGCTGGTTTTTCAACCAGCCGAATGTGCACTCTGCATTCTTGATCTACAACTTACAATTTCTAAACTTTTAGTGATCAAACGGGCATTGGACACGGAGGCAGGATTTAGTATTTCCCGGTATTCCCGTTGCAACACACTCCTAATAATACTACAATATTCCTAATCTTTCTTTCCTAGGACTAGGAGATAAGTGCAAAAAAAAATTCTCTGTACTAGAGCTTGCGTACGTGCCACCGTCCTTCCCAACCGAAAATTTCTACACCCAATTTGCCTCCCAAATCCAATCAATCAAGCCGAGGACTGAGTTCGAATTGTTCGTCCTCTCAGGCAGGCCTCGCCGGTGGCTACCTACACCTCGGCGCACCGCCACGGCGCGAAGCCCAGCCGGTTGTTCTGCAGGTCGTACACGACGTGGAAGTTCTGCTGCTGGAAGTTACCGATGATGGACATGCTGGTGCGCGGGGTGCCCAGGACCGCTAGGCACATGATGCCATCCGGGTCCAGCCGGATGAAGTAGTTCTCCGTGGGGAAGTCCCACACGGCGCCGTCGGTGAACAACAACGACAGCAACGGCACCTCCGGCTGCTCCACACCAGACACGTTGTACCACGGGCTCAGCACCGGGAAGTCCGCGATCAGACGGTACGACCTGCTCATGCGATCCATGAACGCGTGCCGGATCACCTGGTACACTGGCTTTGATTCTGTTGGCATCAATTTTGGCACAGGAGTGTGGACAGCATAGAGAAGTACAAGGTGACAAAGAAGACTGCAAAGCGAGCTGTAAGTGTGGCAAAGGGTAGAGCGTACGGGGATCTTTACCAACGTTTGAGTACGAAGGAAAGAGAGAAGGACATTTATAGGATGGCTAGGGTTCGTAAGAGAAAGACAAGGGACTTCAATCAAGTTAAGTACATTAAGGATGGAAGGGAGCATCTCTTGGTGAAGGAGGATGAGATCCGACATTAATAGCAAGAGTATTTTGACAAATTGTTCAATGGTGAGAATACAGACACAATCTTTCAGTTGGATGACTCTTTTGATGACACCAATAGACGCTTTATGCGAAGAATCCAAGAATCTGAGGTCAGAGAGGCATTGAAAAGGATGAAAGGAGGTAAGACAATGGGACCGAATGGTATCCCAATCGAGGTGTGGAGATGCCTCGGGGATATAGCTATAGTATGGCTAACCAAGCTGTTCAACCATATTTTTCGATCGAACAAGATGCCTAATGAGTGGAGGAGAAGTATATTGGTACCGATATATAAGAATAAAGGGGATATTCAAAGTTATACTAATTACCGGGGAATTAAGTTGATGAGCCATAGTATGAAGCTATGGGAGAGAGTTATCGAGCATTGCATGAGAGCAATAACGCGGGTCTCTATGAACCAATTTGGTTTCATGCCTAGAAGGTAAGCCATTTTCTTAATAAGACAATTTATGGAGCAGTATAGGGAGAAGAAGGACCTACACATGGTTTTTATTGACTTGGAGAAGGCTTAGGATAAAATACCAAGGAATGTTATGTGGTGGGCTTTGGATAAACATAAAGTTCCAATGAAGTACGTCAGGCTCATTAAAGACATGTACAACAATATTGTGACTAGAGTTCGAACAAGTGATGAAGACACGGATGACTTCCCGATTAGGATAGGACTACATCTAGGGTTAGCTTTGGGCCCTTATTTGTTTGCCTTAGTGATGGATGAGGTCACAATGGACATACAAGGGGACATCCCTTGGTGTATGCTTTTCACGGACGATATAGTGCTAGTTGATGAAAGCCGGACATGAGTGAATCAGAAACTGGAGTTATGGCGAAAGACTTTGGAGTCCAAAGGTTTTAGACTCAGTAGAACTAAAACTGAGTATATGAGATGTGACTTCGGCACTACTACTCGGGAGGAGGAAGATATTAATTTGAAAGGTCAAGTAGTGCCTAGGAAGGATACCTTTCGATATTTAGGATCAATGCTACAGAGAGACGAGGATATTGATGAAGATGTTAGCCATAGAATCAAAGCAGGGTGGATGAAGTGGCGGCAAGCATCTGGTGTCCTATGTGACAAAAGGATACCACAGAAGCTAAAAGGCAAGTTTTATAGGACGACGATTAGACCTGCTATGTTGTATGGTGCAGAATGTTGGCCTATGAAAAGACAATATGTTCAACAAATAAGTGTCGTGGAAATGCGTATGTTGCGTTGGATTTACGGTCATACAAAAAGGGATCGAGTTAGGAACGATGATATACGTGATAGATTAGGGGTAGCACCAATTGAAGAAATGTTTGTCCAACATCGGTTGAGATGGTTTGGACATGTCCAACGAAGACCTCTAGAGGCACCGGTGCGTAGTGAAATTCTAAACCAGGATAGTAATATGAAGAGAGGCAGAGAAAGACCGAAGTTGACTTGGGTAGAGACAATAAAAGAAGACTTGAAATGATGGAATATACCTAAAGACTTAGCCTTAGATAGGAGTGTTTAGAAAACACTATTTCACGTGCCTAAACCTTGATTGCTTCTGCTGGGTTTCAACTCTTGCCTATCCCAACTTGTTTGAGACTTAAGGCTTTGTTGTTGTGGTTGTTTGTTTGAGTTTTCTAGATACATAGATTTTGCTATGCATTTATATATACCCTATGTCTAGATCCATAGTTAAAGTAATGTATCTAGAAAAGTCAAAACGTCTTTGAATTTGGAGCAGATGGAGTACATCAGTAGACAAATAGGGAAGATTGCAATATATAAACAAGGTAGCACCAATCATAAATCACAATTGCTCTCAGAAATACAGGTACATCTTATTCTCTTGTAGTATCACAATTACAGATTGAATAACTGGACCAAATAAAGAGTAAAGAGGTCACAAGTTGGGTAAGAAAGACATAGCACTGGACCAGAACACTTGGTTACCCATTGCCGGTTATACCATGTCAGACAATCCACATGAAAATACTGATTCGACTCAACTGTGCACCGTAAAGATTGAGGCCTGACACAACCAGATGCGCTACGCAAGGGTATAGTATTCCCTCTCATGCCGGTCAGAGTCGAGAGCAACAAGGACATAGATTGCGTAGATCATTCCAGGGACATAGCCAAGGATTGTCAGCAGCAGACAGATGCAGAACTCTATCTGTTACGAAACAAGAAAGCTCACCGTCAGTATGTTACAGGGATAGTAAATATCAATAGAGTGACCAGGATAAAACAGACAATTGTATATAGGCATCACTGCTCCATTCCACCGAGTTTCATGATTCGGGCGTACCCAGTGCAAAAAGCTCCTCCTCTGTGCGGGGTCTGGGGAAAGGTGTCAGTGGCAAGCCTTACCCTCGCCTATGAAATACGAGGAGCCGCGACTCAAACCCGAAACCTTCCGGTCACAAGCGGTAAGACTCTACCGCTTGCACCAGGCCCACCCTTCCAGCGAGTTTCATGATTCAGATTAGTCAAATCAGTTGTGTGATTTACTCACTCTTCCATCATCAGGGAAAAAAATGTGGCAGCGAAATGAATGCTGTTGACTTGTCCTAGAACAGAGTATCATTGTCACATCAATGTAATAGGTTTGTGAGGACTAATGAAATATCAAACATGATTTTATGCTCTAGTCCTCGATACAATCTTTTGCTGGAAACCAAACAGAAGCCAACCCAACACAAATGGGCAACACAGGAATGAAGCAAAACAGGTACTACACTTTATGCACGGATCTACGAGTACACGCACAAGATTTCAGAGGCAGTTAATCGTTTGACGCTCCTATACTTTGGAATTCAGATCAAGCAGCGTCGGAATAGCTTGGAATCGAACAATTTGCCTACCGAAACCTAGCCCGAAGCTAGGTAAACTCGCGGGCCAAACGGGTTGTGAAATCAACAAGCTAGAAATGGACGAGCAGGTCCCGGCCAAGAGGCGTGCGGTGCGCACAGAGCATCGAATCATGGGGTGACCGCGGGTGAGGGGAAGGGGGGCTTACCCTGCAGCAGCCGAATCGGAGGAAGACGCCGAGCGGCGGGAGGATGATGGCGAGGAGGATCTCCAGGAACGTGCAGCAGCGGCCGTCCGCCATCGCGATCTCGGAGCTGATCGGATCGGGATCCGGACGAGTGGTGGTGGAGGCGTGGATGGAGCCCGGAGATCTCTCCCTCCCTCTGGATTTCTCGTCTCCGTTTACTTGGCCGGTAGGGCTCGGGCACGGAGGCGGACCTGCGATGGGGTCTCGTGCGCGGCGCGGAAGTCTCCCGTGCGCCAGCACGGCACGTGTCTGTCGCTATGCCGCCGGTGGTGCGGGGCTGCGGCCATGGGCCACCGCAGGTGGGCTCTGGGCCGTCACGGACCGCGATCGTAGAGTGGACAAGATCCGGAGGTTTTTCCTTCCGTCCGTCCTAATCTAATTCGTTTTTTTCCCCGAGACGGGAGAATATAACCCGTTTTTCATTAAACCGAAGAAAATTACATGATATAACTATGAAAGAACTCTCATAGCACAGATTACCAACCACCAAGCTAGTAGTGAGTAAACTGGGATACACCATAATAAACAAGAAAGAAAGAGAGAAAGAGCGACTGCCCTCAACATCCAAAAACCTACCAACTAAGCCTGCAAAGAAAATGATACGATGACACAATAGTTGCCTACAAATTAGACGATGCCTTGATGGCAAAGTATCTGTCGGGTTCATAAACCCGAGGTCTCTTGCGGACCGGCTTTTCAATGAAGGCTCGACCCAAGCAGACAACGCGTAACTCATGGGCTGGCCTGAGTATCTGAAGAAACAGGTCAGAAGAGCGATCCAATCGTCGACCGGAAGGTCTAGCCGAGGATGAGCGACGCCCATTTTTCGACTCCGGCCCGCCTCTCCGACCGGAGGGCTCGCTTCGGTCTCCAGCCCGCCTCCGGATGGCTGTCCGACCAGAAGGTCTGGCCAAAACACTACTTCCGACTCCGACCCCACGTCTCCGACCAGGGTACGCAAAAAACCTGCTCACTCCTCATCTCCGACTGGCGCGATCAGAACCGACCGGAACCAACCGACCAGGGACGTCCGCTCAGATGGGACCGGAGAACGAACAGGAAAAGCAAGGCAGGGCGCACGAGTCAAACCACGATATCAGGAACCGTACCCTGTACACCTGTAGAAACACTATTCTGCAACCTCCCTAACACAAACAGTGTTGTAGGCGCCGATATTTTCCTCTACAGTATTGTGGGCGCCCACAACTCCCATATCATAAGGCCCCCCGCCACATGCCTTTGGGCATCGATAGTGTTGTGGGCGCCGGCTTTTACCATACCGGACGAACATGGTAAAAACCCCTTGCATGCCTCAAGTATCAACAGTGTGACAGGCACCGACGTCTGCCATGCCCGAAGAAGACAACACCACCTTCCACGTGCATCTGACATTCAATAGTATTGTGGGCGCCTACCATCGTCCTGTACCCGCTGGCATGGGCAGCAAGGCTCAGAAACATACGTACTCTCTCCCCCACACTTGTAAGGCCACCCTCCTCATCTATAAAAAGGGATGCGCTCTCTCCCAACATTCAAGCCATTCCAGATTCATTAGATCGATCAAGTTCACTAGTTCACAAACACAGAACCATCAGGTTTGAACCTCAAGCACACGCTTGAACACTTAGCTCATAGCGGAGCTCTTGTCGCTCTCGGCCCTTTCGACCAGAGTCTGACCGGACCTCTTGCACCCCTCATCTTTCTCCTTCTTGTTTGTAACCCCACTACAAACTTCAAGCACCTGGGCTCAGGAATAAAGTCACCGACCGACTCAAACTGGACGTAGGGCACATTGCCTAAACCAGTATAAACCCTGTGTCATTGAGGGCTAGGCCACCTCTGATCACAACGTACTACAAAACTACAAATATTTACTTGTTGGTCACTTTCTGCACCGACAGTTGGCGCCGTCCGTGGGGAAAACGTTGTACGTTCAACGCTTTTTGGTCATTGGATGTCCCACTTTTCTGCCACCTTCATCATGGCAGGCTCAGGCAATACAATTCGCTTTGGCTCACTGGAGTTTCCCGCGCTCTCACCTGTCGGGAAGTGGGTTCCACCCATCTTCGAGCCATCCTAGGCCTTCCTCCTCATAAGCCTAGACTTCGTTGCCGACCGACTCGATGTACTACACCTCCGCGAGGAGGCACTCGTTTCGGCACCCATCGGAGGGGTGCCCCATCGACTCCGAGATGCACGACTTCAACAACGAAGCATCTGCGCTTCATTCTAAGCAAACTCTCTGCTCAAACCCCATTGTAAGTAATGTACATGTTGTTATTTACTTGCTATTCTCTATCTTCCGCCGATCACCTAGAGGGACCCCATTGTCCCCGCCGCGACCGCCATACGACCAGTTCCCCTATGGCCTCACGTCTCCCGCGGACGCGTATGCTCAGGGGCTCCGAAGGATGCCGGCGCCGTCCCCTCTCATGTCCGAATTTTTGGGGATGGCAAGCTATGCTCCCACCTGTTTCCTCGACCTCATGGACGACAATGTTGAGAGTGATGGCTCTAACATCGACGATGTGGCACCTAGCCACCGTCTATCCTAAAAGTGCGCTATGGCGGACGCTCCGAGACAGCCACCGGTGGTAACGGAGTCCTTGTAGACTCACACCCCTCTGGACCCTCGTGCGGAGACCCCCGAGCTCACACGGGAGCACGGTGAGGAACTACGACAACAGTGGCTGCACCAGCCACCAACTATGCCAGCGCGTTCGACGCACCACACTGCGCCCCGTGCGCATAGACCGGCGAGCGGCGCTCGGGGTCACGCCCGTCGGGTCCAGCGCAACACCATGGATAGGGGAACGATCCCCCACACTTTGCTCAGGCCAATCAGAACATCGTCGCTGCGGCAATGCTTTTGTGCGCCCTGCCTGAGCCAAACGATCCTCAGGAACAGGCAATCCACCACAACCTCCATGCACTAGTGGAGACCATCGTCGTTCAACAAGTGGAGAGCTCCATATCGTGACACCAACTCGTGACCTCACTCCCCACCAGGGGAATGGGGACACAGCAGACGAGTCGCTCCACTTGCTCACCGCTACAACCACCGAGCGTGGCACAAGAGGTCGCACCTGCACCTCGTCTTGACTTGACGACCACTCCGCACCGACCACCTATCTACACGTGGCTCGGGCTGAACCGAGATGCATGTAGCAGCGACTGGAGTCCTAGCCCTGATGGCTAGGGACCACGGACCTTTGTCCAACGCCTCCAGCGAGCACCGCTCCCGCCACGCTCCAACGGAGGTCGAGGCAAAGGCAAGGCCAAGCATCAGGATTAGGACGAGGGCCCCTCCATGCAGAGGGGGAAAAAGAACAGAAAAGATCACCGCTGATCGGCCAACTCGGCGTTGGTCGCCACGGCTGATCACACGGGCAAGCAGCCCCAGCAAGACCCTTCAGGCCACTTCCACGCGCTCATGGAGAGCTCGTGCACCAACCATGCCGACCCCATCAAACACCTCTACAAGGACTGTGAGCTCCTCAAGCGCCTTCTGCGATAGACTAGTGGGACGAAGGAAGAAAATGGTGCAGAAGCAGCGCCCAAGAAAGGGGGCGAAGCGGACAGGGATCCGAACGACTGAAGGTTGAAGTAATCCAACCGGATGTCTACCAACTGAAGGACGACAACGACGACATTCCCACCAAACGCTTGTAACAACTACGTCGTTTTTTATTCCCCTAAATTTTAGTCTTACCATTGTTTACTTAGCGTTTGCTCCTATAAGAGCACCTCAACCCGAACACTTTTTGGCTCAGGGGGCTCCACGAGGGTACACTACTACCTCTTTTTTGTTTACTATCATATGGTGAAACTTCTTCTTACCCAAAAAAAAGGATAGTTCATTCCTTTAATTTGCCTTACGTAGCTTTGCTTTAAAACATTCCGACCGATCGCACCCCGCCTTTCCTATGATTACGAGCAGCTGAGCCTCGCGAGCCACGCCCCAGGCTCCCAAGGTTGCAGCCTACGGGAAGAATGGGCAAGCACGAGAAAGAATGAATAAAAAAACAAAATTATGCTAAGGGAAAAACTATGGAACAAAAGGGATAAGCTTCCCCGAACGGAGTGACTCCATCACAAAAAAATAAAACCGACTGTAGTCATTAAGTACACAAGAACATTTACACGGGGGCTCCCCATGAACTTAATCTTTTTACATCTACTAAACTTCTTATGCTTTACAAACTATTGGGGTGGCTCGACGACATCTGCTGTCGGTACGATCGACGAAGGCGTGAGCTGCTCACTCCCCGGTGGGACAACATTTGGCTTGATCAAAACCGGAGCGATGTCCACCTCCGACTCAAGCTCTATACCATCTGCAGGTTGGGCGACGTCCTCCCAACGCACGCTTCTGGCCATGTCTTCATGGTGGACGTCCATCATCCACTGTATGGAGACTTGCTCTGCCACCAACCTTGCGTGCGGCAGCAAGCTCTCCCCGAGTGTTTGGATGTCCTCCATGCTTAATCCGTCAGCATACCCACTGCAGATAGTGGCGAAGTCTAGGTTTGGGTGGTATGTCGCCATCGAGGTCAATACCCCCGACGCTCCATAGAATAGCCCACTTGTGATAAGATCCCAGACCACATCCAGGACCTTCGCCAGCTAGACAGCGGGTGCACTAGTACTGGTGCTAACCCAAAGACCTCTGAGACGACAAGCTGGGCAACGTTGCGGATCTGATCAAGTTCCCCTCAAGAGCATGTCACTCTTCACATAACTTGGCTAGCTCCTCTGCATTTCGTCTAAAAGTCGCCTTGACCATCCCTAGGTTCCGCTCCAACGACTTCACCTTTCCGCCCAGCTCTGAAAGAAGGGCAACAAGATCAGAAATAGGCAGAAGGAAGAAACCAACATGATGAAAAGCAAAAGAGGCATGTACTGATGTGGAAGTTCTCAAGGTTGGAGAATTCCTCCACCTGTCGGGCCACCTGCACGCGTAGCCGGGCGCTCACCTCCTCCGTCCCCATCACCCAGCCCCGAAGCACGAGCACTTCCTAGTCTGCCTTCGACCAGGCCTTTTGCTCCGATTCTAGGGCCTTCCACACCAACTCTAGGGCCTTCCGCTCTAACTCAAGGGTCTCCAGGGATTTTTGGAGCGTTGTCTCGGTGTTCATCAGGGATGTCCAGAACCCTGCCTTGATCTCCACCTAGCGGGCCTTCATCGCCTCAAGCCCTCACTCGGCGGCGATCGCCCGCTCTGCTGCACACTGCCCCTCCACCCATGTCACGGTCACCTCAGCCGCCCGGTCCTAGGACTCGCGGTGGGCGGACTCTAGCTGACACTCAAGCTCTGCCACCCGGGCATGCTCCATCCGAAGAAAGCGGGACTTACGGGATGACATCTCCTTTAGACCCTACGAAAAGCAAGCATGCTAAGGCAACCAATAAGATATTCAGAGGTCAAAGACAAATATGGGAAACTCACCTCCATGGTGAGCTGCAGGTTGACCTGGACTAACTACTGGGGGGACTTAACCCGCTCCTGTGCGTCCTCAAGCCTCAAGGACAGGTTGGCAAGTTTGGACACCATGGCAAGTCCTTTCCCCCCCCAAGGATGTCCTAGAGCTAACGCTCCTAGGAATCTCGAAGGATGAACCGCACATTTGCCGGGTCCTCGAGGGAGGGCCACTCTAGGTCACCCTCCAATAGCCCGCCAGAGGGCCCAGCCTCCAACTGAACCACCGCCAGCTCCCATGACGGCATCGGTAGCTCCACCATGTCATCAGCCTCATTGTCGGATGGGATATCCACCACCTCGATTGCGCGGGCCGCCATCGGGCGTTCCGACTCTGTCCCGGTCATGTCTCCCCCCGGTGCCTTCGGCTTCGACCGCGAGGGTGAGCCATGTAGCCCTCCACCCGGTGAGACAAGGAGCTCAGTATCCCTCTCTTCTTCCGCCACAGCTGGTGGAGGAGGGGCCACAAGAGTTACCTCCGACGCAACCTCCGCCGCCAGCACCGAGATCACCGCCAATGCCGACACCACCGTTGCCACCGTACCAGCAACCGACCCGGGGGGCACCACCCCCGGAAGGGAAGGGCTCACCGCCGCCACCCTATTCCCCCTACCACTCGTCGCGACACACTATAGGGGGGCCTCCAAGTCTCCTGCACGGGAGTTGGGGTGATGCTCAACCCCTTCATCGCCCGGCCATTGACAAAAAAGTGCAGGTAAGTCACACTCCAAAAAAAACTCAACAGTAAAAGATCGAAAAGAAACAAAGAAAAGACATACCAGGAGGTAAGCAACATGACTCTAAAGGCAAGACCCGACATCGACGGGCCTGCAGGGCAAGGACCACTCCCAAGCCGTGACCCGCTGAAAGGTCCTAATATGGCTAGAGGGGGGGTGAATAGCCTATTTAAAAATCTACAAATCAACTAGAGCAATTTGATTAGTATGACAAATAGCGTAATGCAAACTTGCTCTAGCTCTACAAGGGTTGCAAGCAACCTATCCAACAATTCTAGTTGCAATGATTACTTAGGCACACAACTTCCAATGTAATTACTCACTAAGAGCTCTTAATCTTGCTACTCTAAAGAGCTCAACTAGATGAATGTAAATAATAAAGCAAGCTCTCAATTCTAATTACATTAAAGAGCTTGTATCAACTAGTTTGCAAGAATGTAAATAAGTGAGTAGGGTGATTATACCAATGTGTAGGGGATGAACCAATCATAAGAAGAATATATAGCCAATCACCGGGAGAATGCCAAAGATAAGAGACAATCAATTTTCTCCCGAGGTTCATGTGCTTGCCAACACGCTACGTCCCCGTTGTGTTGACCAACACTTGATGGTTCGGCGGCTAAGAGGTGTTTCACAAACCTCATCCACATGATAGGACACCGCAAGAACCGACCCACAAGTGAGGTAACTCAATGACACAAGCAATTTACTAGAGTTACCTTTCGGTGCTCCGCCGGGGAAGGTACAACTCCCCTCACAATTACCGGAGACAGCCACGAACAATCACCAACTCGTGCCGATCCTCCACTGTTGCACCGAGCCATCTAGGTGGTGGCAACCACCAAGAGTAACAAGCGAAATCCACAGCGCAACATGAATACCAAGTGCCTCTAGATGCAATCACTCAAGCAATGCACTTGGATTCTCTTCCAATCTCATAAAGATGATGAATCAATGATGGAGATGAGTGGGAGGACTTTGGCTAAGCTCACAAGGTTGCTATGTCAATGAAAATGTGCAAGAAGGTGAGCTTGAACCGGCCATGGGGCTTAAATAGAAGCCCCCATGAAATAGAGTCGTTGTACCCCTTCACTGGGCACACTACAGGCTGACCGGACGCTGGCCCTCAGCATCCGGTTGCCCGATGGACGCCACGCATCACTAGCTTCAAACACTGTTCGTTAGATTTCAACGGCTACAAAGCTGACCGGACGCTCCGGCAAAACGGACCGGACACAGAAGCCTCAGCGTCTGGTCATTTCTAGTAAGCTCCCCGAGGCATATTTCTTCGACCGGACGCGTCCGGCCCACCTTGACCGGACACAGACCAGCGTCTGGTGCAATACCCTAGGTACTGTGCAGACCCATCAGTTTGACCAGACGTAGCCTATCAGCGTCCAGTCGCTGAGTGACCCAACGTCCGGTCAATAGACCGACGCACGCACCCTCTGCTGCCACTGACCGGACGCACCAGTCCAGCCGAGGCCAGTGTCCGGTCACTTGCAGTGACTCCCAACTTTTCTGTCTAAGGCATCGGTGGCACCGTCGAACTGTCCGCACTCTATGGGCGGACACTCCGCCGGTGGAGTTTCTTACCCTTGTACCTAAACTTCACCACCCTTGATCAAATGTGCCAACCACCAAGTGTATCACCTTATGCACATGTGTTAGCGTATTTTCACAAACATTTTCAAGGATGTTAGCACTCCACTAGATCCTAAATGCATATGCAATGAATTAGAGCATCTAGTGGCACTTTGATAGCCGCATTCCAATACGAGTTTCACCCCTCTTAATAGTACGGCTATCAATCCTAAATGTGATCACACTCGCTAAGTGTCTTGATCACTAAAACAAAATGGCTCCTATATTTTATACCTTTGCCTTGAGCCTTTTGTTTTTCTCTTTCTTCTTTTCCAAGTTTAAGCATTTCACCATCACCATGCCATCACCATTGTCATGATCTTCACCATTTCTTCATCACTTGGAGTAGTGCTACCTATCTCATAATCATCTTGATAAACTAGGTAAGCACTTAGGGTTTCATCAATTAACCAAAATCAAACTAGAGCTTTCAATCTCCCCCTTTTTGGTAATTGATGACAACCCTTATACAAAGATATGAATTAAAGTTCATTTGAATCCATGTTGCTTGCCCAAGCATATTTACCATGTGTAAAGGATATGGACAAGTTTCATGAATTCCATATGATAACAATTGCTCCCCCTACATATGTGCTAAGAGTTTGGATTGAAGCTTTGCACATATGATTAGATAGGAAATATAGGAGTCAATTTCTACCAAATGATGCTAAGGTGTAAGAGATGGACCTTTGAAGTGTGATACCAATTGGAGTGCACCAATATACCATCCTTAGCACCATTAGTAACTAGACATATACTAGAACTAAAATACCCCATGAGATCAATCATTACATGCAAGGGTCTAGTTTCCATAGAATGAACATAAGTCTAGTTACTTGGCCTATGCATACTAGTTTTTCATTTCAACATTCAAACCTACAACTAGCATACACTACACAAGCATGGATATTTAAAATTAAACTTATACCATGCAAGCAAACATATGTAATGTTCATTCAAATGCAACATACAAGTTTATGAGCTTGCTCCCCCTATTTTTATGCTCAAAATTTTAATTGATCCCCTTCTTTTGTCATATATTATCTCTCCCCCTTTGTTTCACTATCTTTGTACACTATTTCTCCCCCTTTGTCATTAATGACCACAAAGGCTTAAAGTATAGATAGGGGTGACCTCAAATTATAGATATGTTGGGGTGAAACCATGTGAAATGAGGATCATTTTCCTAATTTGTTCAATCTAGAGTAGTTGCAAAAGTTATTTAACTCGGTTTGATCCAAGGACGAGCTTCTTCACACCTCTAAATAAGGGTTATCTTGTACCATGTTGAGTTAAACACTTATAGCTCATTTTCTAAATCAAACACTAGGTTTACAAGCCCACAAACATGTCATATGCTACCACTAGATCATTTCAAACATACAAACAATAGTGGTACCATACAAGCATCAAGTTCATTTAATCTTCATGAATGAGCCTATTCAAATGTGAAATATGCCTAGATGCACTAATCATGTCCTTAGCAAGGATGTATGCCATGCCAATCAACTTTTACCTTGGATTGCTCAAAGGAGAGGCATGTCAAATAATGAGGGTGCATCAACACATATTGGAGAAGTCAAGTATGTTCAATTCATTCCTTAGCTTGCAAAACCGCTTCTCATCAAGTGGCTTGGTGAATATGTCGGCAAGTTAATCTTCATTGCCCACACTCTCTATGCAAATGTCCCCCTTTTGTTGATGATCTCTTATGAAATGATGATGGACATCTATATGCTTTGTTCTTGAGTGTTGAACTGGGTTGTTGGTGAGCTTTATGGCACTTTCATTGTCACATAGCAATGGCACTTGCTTGAACTTGATTCCAAAGTCACTCAAAGTAGCCTTCATCCAAAGTAATTGAGAACAACAACTACTGGCCGATGGCGTCCAGTCGCCCAATGGACGCCACGCATCACTAGCTTCAAACGCTGTTCGTCAGATTTCAACAGCTACGAAGCTAACCGGACACTCCGGCAAAACTGACCGGACGCAGAAGCCTTAGCGTCCGGTCATTTCCAGCAAGCTCCCCGAGGCATATTTCTTCGACCAGACGTGTCTGGTCCACTTTGACCGGACACAGACCAGTGTCCGGTGCAATACCCTAGGTACTGTGTAGACCCATCAGTTTGACCGGACATAGCCTATCAGTGTTCGGTCGCTGAGTGACCCAGCGTTCGGTCAATAGACCGATGCACACACCCTCTGCTGCCACTGAACGGACGCACCAGTCCAGCCGAGGCCAGCGTCCGGTCACTTGTAGTGACCCCCAACTTTTCTGTCTAGGGCGCCGGTGGAGTTTCTTACCCTTGTACCTAAACTTCACCACCCTTGATCAAAGGTGCCAACCACCAAGTGTATCACCTTGTGCACATGTGTTAGCGTATTTTCACAAACATTTTTAAAGATGTTAGCACTCCACTAGATCCTAAATGCATATGCAATGAATTAGAGCATCTAGTGGCACTTTGATAGCCGCATTCCGATACGAGTTTCACCCCTCTTAATAGTACGGCTATCAATCCTAAATGTGATCATACTCGCTAAGTGTCTTGATCACTAAAACAAAATGGCTCATATATTTTATACCTTTGCCTTGAGCCTTTTATTTTTCTCTTTCTTCTTTTCCAAGTTTAAGCATTTCACCATCACCATTGTCATGATCTTCACCATTTCTTCATCACTTGGAGTAGTGCTACCTATCTCATAATCATCTTGATAAACTAGGTAAGCACTTAGGGTTTCATCAATTAACCAAAGCCAAACTAGAGCTTTCACCCGCGCCCCATTACCTCAGCCGGGGGCGGAGAACCAGCTCCTGTCCAGCCTATGGGTCGGTGCGACCCTCGGCTTAGGACTCCCAGACCGGAGCAGCAGGCGGGGCATCCTCCGGCTATGAGTCATGAGCTGGCGCCCGTTCCGGTGATGCACGGGTGCCAGTCTGCTCCTCGGACCACCTTGCTTGCTCGACAGCGTTAGCGGCAGGTGGGGACAAGACCGACAACAACACCGAAGGGCGCGGTGACCACGTCCGCTTTGCCTCCCATTCGCCAACAGCGTCCGCGCTCACCGCGTGCTTCCTCGGCATGGGAACCACCGCTTGCCTTTCCGCCTCCTGCTCATCACCAGCGGACATCGCCATAGGGTCACGACGCTCCGCTGAGGTCACAATGACCTCTCGACTTTCCTCCTCCTCGGAGAAAACCATGTCATCCACATCTGTCGGATCCTCCGACTCAAGCTCTAACTCAACGTCGCTCCTACGTTCCCCGCCTTCATGTGCCTTCTCTTGTTTCCACCGAACCTCCTTGGTTCTCTTTTTCTTCCTGGCATCTGCCGCCTCCTTCTGGGTGGCCTGACAGGCCACGCCCTCGGGTCCCTTAGGAAGATGTGGCCAGGACTTATAAACTCCAAGTCCCTATGGAATGGATGGCTCGAAATCAAAAAATAGGAAAGCAGTGGAAGAAGCACGGACTAAATGGAAGGGAGCATACCAGTCTAGACACGATCACGGAGTTGAAAGGTGCGGGCTTCCCATCGACCTTCTCTTTAGGCTTCAGCTGCAGCACCCAGCCAAGGTGACTCTAGACCTTGTTGTCTGGTAGCTCCTCCGATGACGCACGGTCTAGGTCCGTCGGGCCATTGTACTTCCACATTAGCTGCATCCTCTCTGCCAACGATGTAACCCAGTGGCGGTAGAGGGTGTGGAACACCCACACCCCATCAAGGCCATGCCACATGAGCTTTCACGTCTCCTCCTCGATGATCTCCACCTTCTTCTTCTCTTGATGGGCACATCCCCATGACCAGCTATCCTGCTTCTTTGGCCTCCCACCGGTGAACGCCGGGAACGACGCCTCCGCCGGATTCCTAATATAAAACCACTCCCCGTGCCACCTCCGGTTGGAATCATAGGGGATGTATGTGGGATACAAGCATCCCGTGCTCGGTTTCCTCTATAGGGCAAAACCCCCCACCGACGTGACCTCAGGCTAATTCCCCACTGGTAAAGCTCACCTAGAGAACAACCGGCGGAAGAAATCCATGTGCGGCTCCATCCTGAGGAAGGCCTCGCAGACGGTGACAAAGCCAGCGATGTGCAGCACCCCCGTTGGATTGAGGTGTTGCAGCTCTAGACCTCACTCATCAAGGAGTCTGTGCAGGAACCAGTGCGCGGAGTATCCCAACCTAAGCTCATGAAAGGCGAGAAAGGAAACCACCTCGCTAGGCCGAGGTTGTAGAAACTCCTCCCTCTTGGAAGCCTTCCAGTGCGCCACCTCCTTCGATGGCAGAAACCCCTTCATGGCAAAGGCCTTCAACACCGACTCTCTAACTGTGGACGACCTCCAGTCCGACATCTCGCTCCAAGATCACGAAAGGATTTGTGAGTTTTTCTTTTCTCCATCTTTCTCTCCCTTTTCTTTCCTAGAAACCACCACGGCTCTCAAGAACGCTCTTGGCAAGAAGGAAAAGGAAAGGAGGTGGCAAATGAGGAATAGGCAAAAGAACAGGGTGAAAACCTTCTCCCTCGTCCTACTTCAGGAAAAGGGTGTAGCAGTTGGGGAAGGCGCGCTGATCGGGGGAGACAATGAAGGGTCGAGATGGCGGACTAGAGGGGGGGTGAATAGTCTTTTCTAAAATTAATCGTGTCGGCTAACCGATACAAATGCAGAATTAAAACTATCGGTCTAGCCAAGACTATACCCCACTATATATGTTCACTAGCACCTTGCAAAGATAACAATTATGCAACTAAGGTGCCGGGCTAGCTAGAGCTCTCCTAAACAATTCTAGGAGCAAGGTCACAAAAACCTATGCCACTAGTACTTTAAACAACAAGGGAGCTCCTACACATGCTAGTAAGCAAAAGCACAAAGCAAACTAAGCTCACTAGCAATGCTCAATAACAAGGCAACCAATGCCTAATTAGAGAGCGCAAATACTTAGCTACACAAACTAAGCAATGTGACTAACAAGGTTACTAAAACCAAATTAGCCACGCAAGGGAGCTACTTCTATGCTACACAAGCAAGAAGGTAATTAGCAAGCTACACAAGCTATCTAATTACAAGAGCAACTACACAAGCTTAATATGTATAAAAGTAATTGCAAGCTTGTGTAATGGGGATGCAAACCAACGGGAAGAACAAGGTTGACACGATGATTTTTCTCCCGAGGTTCACGTGTTTGCCAACACGCTAGTCCCCGTTGTGTCGACCGCTCACTTGGTGGTTCGACGGCTAATTAGCATCACCCGCTAAGCCCGCACGTCGGGCGCCGCAAGAACCTACCCCTTGAGTGAGGGTAGCTCAATGACACGCTTTACTAGAGTTGCTCTTCGCGGCTCCCGCGGGGCGAGCACAATGCCCCTCACAAGCACTTCTCCGGAGCGCCGCACAAGCTTCTTGCGCACTTCGACGGAGACCACCACCAAGCCGTCTAGGAGGTGGCAACCTCCAAGAGTAACAAGCACCACCGGCTTGCAACTCGATCACCTAGTGCCACTCGATGCAACCTCACGATGCAATCGCACTAGAATCGCTCACTCACACAATCGAATGATCACTATCAAGTATATGTGTGATGGAGGGCTCCCAAGCACTCACAAGCATGGACACTAAGTCCCTTGAGGTGCTTCACACCAGCCATGGCCGAGGGCCACTTCTATTTATAGCCCCAGGGGCTAAACTAGCCGTTACCCCTTCACTGGGCAACGGTCGGGCCGACCGGACGCTCCGGTCGTGTTGACCGGACGCTGGACCTTAGCGTCCGGTCGCTCGCAGACGACCACGTGTCCCGATTCCAACGGTCACTTGACCTGACTGGATGTAGCAGCTTCAACTGACCGGACGCTAAACCCCCAGCGTCCGGTCGTTTCCAGTAAACTCCCGAGCATGACCGGACGCGTCCGGTCGAACGCGATCGGACGCAGCCAGCGTTCGGTCACTCTCCAGCTACTGCGTCACCGTACGTCAGCGCGACCGGACGCAGCCTGCCAGCGTCCGGTGCATTCAGATCCAGCGTCCGGTTAGTTGACCGACGCCAGCATCTTCTCCATTCTCTTCACTCTTGCTCAAGTGTGCTAACCACAAGAATTTGCATCCGGCGCAATAGAAAATAGGCTTTCCATTTTCCCGAAAGCGCCGAATACCTCCACCCAAACCCATCTCAACCCTGCAAACACCACCGCCTTTGTAAATGTGCCAACACCACCAAGTGTACACCACCATGTGTAAGTGTGTTAGCATTTTCACAATCATTTTCCAAAGGATGTTAGCCACTCAACTTGCCACGCCACTCGATCCTAGCGACAATGCAAAGTTAGATCACTCGAGTGGCACTAGATGACCGATATGCAAACAAGTTTGCCCCTCTTGATAGTACGGCCATCTATCCTAAACCCGGTCATAAACTTCTCTACACACCTATGACCGGTGAAATGAAATGCCCTAGGTTATACCTTTACCTTGCGCATTCCATTCCATCTCCTCCAATGTCGATGCAACACATGCACCAACACGATCAACAATGATATGATCCACTTCATATCATCACATGATCATATTGGTTCATCGATCTTGACTCTACTTGCTCTTCACCGTTGCCATCGTCCATCGGCGCCAAGTCTTGCTCAAGCTTCACCGCCACGCGGTCCATCACTCCAAAGCCTTCGACTTGCCCTTCACGCTTGCAACCGGTCCATCAAGCCAAGTCTTGTCTTGATCTTCTCCACCTTGATCACATGACTCAATGTCATGTCTCATGTGCATTTAAGCTCCTTCATCATCACATGTGTGAGCTTTGCAACATCTCCAAGCCATTTTCACCTTCATGGCATATGTTGCTCACACACATGAACCTGTGGACTAATCACCTGTGTATCTCACATAAACACAATTAGTCCACCTAAGTTGTCACTCAATTACCAAAACCAAACAAGGACCTTTCAGACAAAACAGTGGAGCGAAAAAACCCTCTCTCTTTCCCATTTAATGTAGATGGGACGCACCCTGACCGATAAGATGCGCCTTGCCGGATGGAATGGCGCCTGATAAGATAGTGATGAGGACATCACTACTTCATCGCATACAAGCCAAGTAGAGGAGGAGGTCCAGCATGGGCGTCCAATTCATCTTTTTTGTGGTGGAAGCCGAGTCCAACTCAAGTTCAAGTCCGGAGTCCAACTCAAGTTCGAGTCTGGTTCGGGCTCCAGCACTAGTCTGCCTTAAACTGGTCACCCAAGACGCATCCAGACTCCGTTTTCGACAATCCACATATGGATAGAAAGCTAATTGGATAAGGAAACCAACCCAATTGGTTTCACATCAAAAGGCCTTCGTAATCAACGGGAATCATCGAAACAAGTCAACATCCAGAATCTATCAGGGTGCTACGACACCGTCTTTTGGTCCGTTGGACCATGTATCATGTTTAGGCCCATTAGGGGCCGTGTCCAAGGGGGTGACGCCCAAGACTCTATAAATACCAGCCATCACTCTACTTAGGGTTTGGGTTTTGTTTAGTTCTTGATTTCCTCATGAAACAGACATCGTTTTGCTACAACAGTGCCGCCAAGGCTGCTTGCTGTGAACCAGGGCCCCAGTTCTTGATCTTGTTCGCCTGTGGCGATTAGTCCTTTTGAATAAAGACTTGAACTCCATCTTATTTTCATAAGCCGCATATTTATTTGCAATTTTAGATTGCGTTCATCCCGTTCTTGCTTGTGTTCTCGATTCGCTTGCAGAAAAGCCTTCTCGGTGAGGTCAATCGCGTTCGCGTGGTTGATAACCAACGAAGCAGTGGTGTAACGGTTGCGGGGGTCCGAATCAGTCTTGGTTCGAAGCCTAGATCGTGAACGTCGAGTCTCCACCAATCGACGCTATCATACCTTTTGGAAAATCGGGCCTAGTCTACATCAAGTGGTATCAGAGACCTTGTTGCCCATTAGGTATACCTTTGTTTTCTCCCTTTAGATTATTACTGTTTTTGCATTACCTATAGTCCACAAAAAGCCAAAAAAACATATACATCGTCATATATTCCCTGTCCTATAGCCTCATTGTGACGTGCAATTTTGTCTCTATTTCGTGTTGTTGAGTTTGTGCCCTAGGTCAAGTTCTTGTTGCTGGTTTTAGATCATTTTTTAAGTCCAGTTTGTGTTTTCCCTTTATTTTTCATCATAATCCATGAACACCTTCAAGTATTGTTGTGATTCCTTTGTATTCATCAAACCCTAGTCCACGCCATCTTATTTGTTACACTTTTCTTCACTGTTTTCATCAAATCCTTGCTGTCGTGACCAATTTTGCGCATATTGTTCCTGTTTTGTCCTCTAATTCGGAGTCCATTTTTAAAACTGGTCTAGTTTTCGCATATGAACTCCGTTTTCGACGTTCTATATATGCAAATCGATCAGAAAAAATTTCGAATCCGTCGATTCCTCGCATTGTTGGGGTTCAGAATTTTTAGATTGGTCAAAAAGTGGTCACAAGATCCTCGTTTCGTGGTCACAAGGTTTTTGTCGATTTTCATCCAGTTTTCTAAAAATTCCACAGGCCACGTCTTACACTTGTTTGCGCTCATATTTTCTGTGGTTACTTCATTTGTGCTCCTAAGTAAAGGAAAAATATCAAAAAATAAAATAAAAAAGTCAAAATTTCCCAAAAAAAACAACGACAGCCAAAAAAATAAAAAAAAGAGAGGGGCAAAAGAGGAATAATATCTAGAGGAGCACATAGAGAGCGCCATTTGAGCTGTATTTGCGTATGCTGATTTCTACCTTGTTTCTAATCATATTCTTGCTGTCCACATCACTTGATACATCTGGTACTTGGAACGTGAGTAGGCCAACAACTAAAACAAGTACTTGGGATACTTATTCAGCTTTGCTATTTAGTTGCGAATTTTGTTATTCCTTGCTACTATATTGTGCCTGTCCAAGCCCCACTTTCTTCTAACCAAGTATAGGTTCGCCTTGCAACTGTTACACTCAAGCTACAACGGTATCACAATCACCGACCGATTGCACCACCTGTTGCTTTGGTAAGAACACTTGTAAGACCGTGGTAAGACACTTGAGAGTTGAGTGCCTTATTTTTCCTTGTCCACAACCTAAGTAGTTGGTAGGGATAATACTATTTATGTTATCTTTTTCTTTCTACTAACCATGTCAGGAAAAGCCGGAGGCAGCGGCCAAGGAAATGAGGACGCACCTATGGATTTCAATGACTGTGTTTCTAAGAATGAGATCCATGCCGTTCTTGATGACAAGTTCAATGAGATCCTTCAACAAATCACCAATTTGGCTAAGAGGATTGAAGATGTTGAACAACGACATCCGGAACCACGTCCTGAAGATGATGATGATGATCTCTCTGAGGAGGACGATGGCAACGTGGAGGCTGAAGCCGAAGCTCAACGGCGTGCTGAGGATGCATGTAACCGTAATCGGTTGAACTTTAACCGACGCGGTATGGGAGGTAACAACCAAGGTAATAATAATCTTTTCTCTAAAACCAAGTTTAAGATACCTCCTTTTTCTAGTTCTGCTGATCCTGAAGCATATTTAGATTGGGAGATGGCTGTAGATCAAAAATTTGGCTCCCATCAAGTACCTGAAGAATATAGAGTTAGACTTGCTACTAGTGAGTTTACTAGTTTTGCTCTTTTCTGGTGGAATGATATTTGCAATAATGCTAATGCTAATGCTAATGCTCAAATACCTCAAACCTGGACTGTACTTAAACGACGAATGAAATCAAGATTTGTTCCTCCATACTATCAGCGTGATCTACGATTAAAACTGCAACGTTTAAATCAAGGTAGTAAAACTGTTGAGGAATATTATCAGGAGCTTTTAATTGGTCTAGCATGTAGTAACATACAAGAGGACGATATGGATAAGTGTTCTAGATTTTTTGGAGGTTTACGTCGTGAAATACAGGATCTTCTTGACTATAAAGAATGGACTAGATTTTTCCAATTATATCATTATGCTATTAAAGCTGAAAGAGAAGTACAGGGACGACAACCTAGGCGATCCACGACTCCATCCGCGACTCCATCTGTTCATTCACGTCCAACCGAGGTGAGTAAATTTTCTAATATGCAGACACCACCAGCGCCTGTAAAGAAGAATTCTCCTATCACACCTTCTTCCAGTGGATCTGCTACACCTTCCTCTAGCAGCTCTTCTAAAGTTATGTGCCACCGCTGCAAGGGCATGGGACATATTGCTAAAGAATGCCCCAGCAAACGTGCATATATTGCTACTGATGATGGTGGGTATACTAGTGCTAGTGATGAAGAGAATGAATTTGCACTTGCAACTGATCTTTATGTAGATAAATTTGCGGATAGTGCTAAAGATCCTGATGAGGTAATTGAAAGTGTGGCATGCACTAAAGACTACAAATCAATCCTTGTTCAGCGTGTTTTGAGTACACAAGTTAAGCCAGTAGACAAGCTACAACGCCATAATTTGTTTCAAATATTCCTCATTGTCAATAATTTCCGTGTTCGTGCTATAATTGATGGAGGGAGCATCAATAATTTAGTAAGTTCTGAGCTTGTCAAGACTCTTAGTTTATCTACACGTGCTCTTCCACATTCATACCATGTTCAGTGGTTCAACAATAGTGGTAAGGCAAAGGTAACACAATCTGCTCGTGTGCAATTTTCTATCGGGTCATACCATGATTATGCTGATTTTGATGTCGTGCCTATGCAAGCTTGTTCACTTTTATTAGGCCGCCTTTGGCAATATGATAATAATATTGTACATCATGGTAGGCAAAATAGATATACTTTTATATTTAAAGGAAACACCATTGCGTTACTTCCTTTATCACCTGCTGAAATTGTGCAATATAAAAAGGAACTTGCTGAAAAGAAAAAGAAATGCCATGATAAAGACTGTGAACCATCAAGTAACATGAAAGAAGTTTTATTTGCTCTTAAATCTATTCTTGTTGATCATGATGAACCATGTTATGCTCTAACTTGTACATCATCGATATGTCCACTTGGTCCTACTCCTAGTGCTATGCCTCTTGTTGGTACTAACCTTTTACAGGAGAAGGAGGACAAATTCCCAATAGGGAAGCCACCATGGCAGCCACCTTTGCGAAGGATGGGGTGCCAAGATAAATGTCTTCTTCCGGAACCATCGTTGCTGTCATCCAATGGAGAATACGATCTACTTCAGTCGAGGATGACTTCAATTCCAGAAAGGGAGGATGATGAGGACATCACTACTTCATCGCATACAAGCCAAGTAGAGGAGGAGGTCCAGCATGGGCGTCCAATTCATCTTTTTCGTGGTGGAAGCCGAGTCCAACTCAAGTTCGAGTCCGGAGTCCAACTCAAGTTCGAGTCTGGTTCGGGCTCCAAGGCCAGTCTGCCTTAAACTGGTCACCCAGGATGCATCCGGACTCTGTTTTCAACGATCCACATATGGATGGAAAGCTAATTGGATAAGGAAACCAACCCAATTGGTTTAATGTCAAAAGGCCTTCGTAATCAACAGGAATCATCAAAACAAGTCAGCATTCAGAATCTGTCAGGGTGCTGCGACACCATCTTTTGGTCCATTGGACCGTGTATCGTGTTTGAGCCCATTAGGGGCTGCGTCCAGGGGGGTGACGCCCAAGACTCTATAAATACCAACCGTCGCTCTCCTTAGAATTTGGGTTTTGTTTAGTTCTTGATTTCCTCGTGGAACAGACATCGTTTTGCCGCAACTGTGCCACCAAGGCTGCTTGCTGTGAACCAGGGCCCTAGTTCTTGATCTTGTTCGCCTGTGGTGATTAGTCCTTTCGAATAAAGACTTGAACTCCATCTTATTTTCATAAGCCTTATATTTATTTGCAATTTTAGATTGCGTTCATCCTGTTCTTGCTTGTGTTCTCGATTCGCTTGTAGGAAAGCCTTCTCGGCGAGGTCAATCGCGTTCGCGTGGTTGATAACCAACGGAGTAGTGGTGTAACGGTTGCGGGGGTCTAAATCAGTCTTGGTTCGAAGCCTAGATCGTTAACGTCAAGTCTCCACCAATCGATGCTATCATACCTTTTAGAAGATCGGGCCTAGTCTACATCAGATACGATGTGGCCTTGGCATGGCCCACCACTACCGCACGCCAACCACTACTATACAACGGGCACAAAGAACCAAAGCGCCACCGCACATCGGTGGCCCTCCGCTTCCCTAGGAGAGACTTAGAAAAAAACCCAAAAATGGGATCTTCACCAGGAGAGACCATCGGGCCTCCTAAAAGTCGATCGAACGGCTCAGGAAAACACATTGAGGGACAGGTAAGGAGCAAAGGGACGCCCTATGTAGGCCATGCTGACTCCATCATGAACGACGAGCATGGGTCCTGGTCGGACATTTCCGACTAGAGCTCTTCAAACCCCATCACTCGAGTCATCGAGGTAACACTACCGACCCCTTCTATTACTTTATAATCATTTCATACATCCATACATGCATTCATTCCATATGCCCATGCCCCCTAGATGATTCAGGCCCTGAACCACCCGGGGGCTCGGGAACTAAGCTTCGCACATGCAGCGAAATGCATCACAATGCTCCGTGTTGTGTCACGAAGCGGCAGTTGCCTCAATCGACATGAGCAATGACCGACCGAGGTTTGAAGGCCGGCCCATGAAGGGCTTGAGGTCACCCCATGTCAAATAGAGCCAAGGGAGAAAAATGCAGATAAGCCCATGTGGCCCTCGCCCAGTCCGGCAGATAGGGTCATCTCAACCTTCTCGTTCGATTCTAAGCCTCTGCCATGCCCACAAAATCTCCATCGAGGGGAGGCCTTTAGGCCACCTAGGTTAGTCTCTAGAACAACCTAGGCATCTACCGGGTTGTAGGTAAAGGAGCAGTGGAATGTCATAAGAGGTCTATGCCAACCCCGTCATGAACGACGGACCCGGATTCCACTCGATTATACCTGTTAGCAAACTCACCGAGCACGTCACTCGAGGCTAAGCGATCTGGACAAGGGACAAAACTTAGCCCCTCCAGTTGTGAGAAACCGAGGATGGGGTAACACACACAACTCAAATCAACCCCAACCAAAAGCCCAATAGGGCTCAGGGGCTTAAGACACCAAACGCATGGGTCTGCGACCCCAAACTCGCCCCATCTGACTATGCTTCGACTGCACACCAAACATCTAGGTTTGCGACCTAGAACTCGCCCCATCAGGATCTGTGAGCCCCGGCTCGCTCGATCCCTAAAACTAACTAACTAACTACCTCGGCTGCGTGGGCTGCACTGAGGCCTGGATCCACGACTCTGACTCGCCCGATCCTGCGACGTGCACTGACGCTAGGACCCACAATCGCCATCTCATCCGATCCCTAAGACTAACTGCCTCGCCCAATCCCACGGCGCACATCGACGCTAGGATCCACGAGCTCCGTCTCACCCAATCCCTAAAAAACTAACCACCTCAGACCGCACAACGATGCCTTGGTTGGTGACTTCATCTCAACTTAAAAAAACATGCACACACGCCCGCTAACAAATAGCCCCAGACGATTCTACCCGAATCGCCTGAGGGCTACGCCCGCGGGTGCGCTCGCACGCACCCGCTGACAAAACAAAAACCTCCTCTGCTAGCAACATGAACCCCCTAGAAGATTTTGCCCGAATCACCCGGGGGCTCGGGGGCTACACCTGCGGGTGTGCTCACATGCACCCGCCGTCAAAGACAAAAAAATCCCCTAGATGATTCTACCCAAATCGCTTGGGGGCTCGGGGGCTCCTGTCGGGTTCATAAACCTAGGGTCCCTCATGGACCGGCTTCCCAACAAAGGCTCGGCCAAAGCAGACAACATGCAACTCATGGGTCGGCCCGAGTATTTGAACAAACAGGCCAGAAGGGTGATCCAATCGCCGACCGTCTCTCCAACCAAAGGGCTCACTTCGGTCTCCAGCCCACCTCTGGACGGCTCTTCGACCGGAAGGCCTAGCCAAAACACTACTTCCAACTTCGACCCCACGTCTCCGACTAGGGTACGCAAAAACACTACTCACTGCTCATCTCCGACTAGCGCAATCAGAACCGATAGGGGCCAACCGACCGGGGACGCCTGCTCGAAAGGGACCGGGGAACAAATGGGGAAAGCAAGGCAGGGCGCATGAGTCAAACCACCATAGCAGGGACCGTACCCTATACACCTATAGAAACAGTATTCTACAACCTCCCTGATACAAATAGTGTTGTAGGCGCCGACATTTTCCTCTATAGTATTGTGGGCACCTACAACTCCCATATAGTAAGCCCCCACATGCCTCTAGGCATCAACAGTGTTGTGGGCGATGGCTTTTCCATACCGGATGAACATGGTAAAAAACCCTTAGCATGCCTCAGGTATCAACAGTGTGGCAGGCGCCGACGTCTGCCATGCCCGAAGAAGACAACACCACCTCCCACGTGCATCTGACATTCAACAGTATTGTGAGCGCCTACCATCATCCTATACCCACCGGTGTGGGCAGTAAGGCTCAGAAACATATGTACTCTCTCCCCCTCATTTGTAAGGCCATCCCCTTTATTTATAAAAGGGGGTGCACTCTCTCCCAACATTCAAGTCATTCTAGATTCATAAGATTGATCAAGTTCACTAGTTCACAACCACAGAAATGTCAGGTTCGAACCGCAAGCACACGCTTGAACACTTAGCTCATAGCGAAGCTCCTGTCGCTCTTGGCCCTTTTGACCAAAGTTTGACTGGACCTCTTGCACCCCTATCTTTCTCCTTCTCATTTGTAACCCTATTGCAAACTTCGAGCACCTGGGCTCAGGAATAAAGTCACCGACCAACTCAAACTGGACATAGGGCACATTGCCTGAACCAGTATAAACCCTATGTTATTGAGTGCTAGGCCACCTCCGATCACAACATACAGTAAAACTATAAATATTTACTTGTTGGTCACTTTCTACACCGACAGTATCCATCTAGAGGGAAGCGAGCATCCAGTAGCAATGGTGGTAAAGCATCCACCAGTGACCATGGTGGCCAAGCATCCACCAAAAGAGGGTCCGCACGCTCTTGGCAGTGTGTGCTAGAGAGGGTGGGGGTAAAGAGCCAATGGTGGTGAAGCATCCGCTAGGGGTTTCACTGACGGCGAAGCATCCAGCAGGGGTTTCACCAATGGTGAAGCTTCCGCCGAGGGAAAGCAAAGACGCCCTATGGCAAAGCATCCGTAGGGGGAACTACCAAAACACACTTGGTAGCAAAGGCATCTATCAGAGAGGAGGCCAAAGACAATGGTAGCAAAGCATTCACCTGAGATACCAATGACGACCAAGTATCCACCATGGAGATAGTGATAGCGACAAAGCATCCGCTACGACAGCCAAACGACATTAGCAAGGTCAAATGCTATAGGACAAACCATTATGAGTAGAACAAAGGCACACACAGGCTCAGCAAGGGACTCCACCAAAAGCCGATGGAATGGATGAGCCACTGATGTCGGCGACCGCATGAGGGGCAAGCAACAAGCCAAAGATTCTTCAGCGACACCTTTAGGATGGGGTTGAAGCCTAGGGATACCATCGTGGAAGCCATCGTCGCTGGCCTTACAACTTGTAAGGCAGGGCTTTTGCCTAGAATCTGGCATCGCTAGAGGGAAGCATGGGGTTCAACAATAACGCTCCTAAGGACGAATGTGGCACCCATGGTGTCACCATTGCCCGCCTAGCCAAAACTGAGCTAAGGTTTCGCCTAGAACTCCATGCCTCCAACCCACAAACCCTAGAACACTAGCAGGGGTGGTGCCCACCCTGCTCTAGCATCATGTGAAACTAGCAGGGGCAGCTATAGAAACATGAACTGGTCGTTGATCCACCTGGCCCTGAGGAGCATGAACGAACACGGGGGTGCACAAGCCCCGGTAGGCCTGGCCCTGCCATCGGCCAGTGCATGCCTCTCGGATGAGCGAGCAAGCCACGATGAGGACACTTGGCCATTAGGCGGTCATTGTGGGTCGGCAAGGCCATGGTAGGCTGCCCCTACCTGCTCCTCACTCGACCGTTGTGAGCGTGTGTCCCTGCTGCTGCCAGCCACCCGCCTAGGCGGCCCCCAATGACATATCCGATGCAGGGCGAGTTGGCATTACAGGGCGCCACCGCCGATGGTCGCGCTATCACCAGCCATAATGTGGACTAGGGCCACCGGATCTGCCGTCCCTGAGGACTGTCGTGATGGTTGCACTGATGGGCTGAAGCCAGTGCCCCCCGTGGTGCGAGCACCTGCATCTTCTGCATCTAGGCAGCAGCGTCCGGCCAGAGACTAGATCCGCCCATCACATGATCGAATCTGGCGCTGCCGTTGGCTGAGGAGCACCACCAGCCGTGAGAGAGATTAGGGAGGGCGGGGGGAGGAGAGCAACTAGGAGATGGAGAGGAGAGTTGCGGCAGGCAGCCTTATTGAGCGCCCACCACTGGTCGCCGCTCATCGGAGGGAATCATTTACTAAAACATGTCATGAGCATCATGTTATGTGTTAATGCTTGTAATAAAGTGTGTAAACCAATTCCCGTAACTCAAAATGATCGGCAGAAATGGGAAACAAAAGTTGATTTGATAGTTATGTTATATCACTTAGGGTTTAAAACCCATTTTTATTGAACAAAAATAATATAGAACGTATATGCAACACTTAAATAAAGTTGAAAGTACAAACTTTGTAGATGACAATGAAATACTTGGTGTTGATAAATAATGTTGCTAGCTTATATTTCTAAGAGTTTAGAAATGCAACTAGAAATAGGAAGTCATTCAACACTTAGAAGATTTCATGAACTTTTGGTGAGCTAGACCTTACGATGTTTAGTAATTTTTGTACGGCAATCTGGTTAAGAAGTAGGGTAGTGTTACGGATTGTTTTAGTAGCCTTATGTACCCTCTAATGTATGGTGAAGATGGTTTGGGTGTTTGGCCAACCGATTAGTCGATTTGGATGCTTTAAAAAGCATGCATGGCACGTCCTTGGTCGGTTTCCTCGCGTAGGTGCGGTCACCGCACCCCTGAGCCGACGCCAGCACTCTAGCCATGCGTGCGCATGTGCCTGGCCATGCTCGGCTAGCCATTGAGGCTGACAGCCCTGGCGCGCAGCTACCCCCACCTCACTACAGCACTGCTATCGCCGTAGTCCCATTGCGCACTGTGCGCCACCGCCGGTGCCACTGGGGCCACCCGCATTCGCTCTACAGTGCTGCACTGCTCCACGAGCCACGGGCACCGCTGCCGCTGTCGTCACATCACCGCGCTGCATTGCTGGTCGCCTTGGTACTACACGCATAGGGTTGCTACCCCCACATGCAGCAGCTCCGCCTTCAGCCGTGTCCCGCTGAGGTGGCACATTGCCTCTCTGCACCGTGCCACTAGCACTGCCTGCATGTGTAGCCATCCCCCATCACGCCCTATCTCTCTCTATTGAATGGCTACATGATGCAACGAGTCGTCCTTCCTCCCACCCACCCCCTCGCATGCCATTACTATCGTCAGGGACGGCAGGCCGACGTCCCCTCACACGCACGACTTCGTAATTTGTGCACCTCAGTTCACAGGGTCCGATTCATAGCACCTATAGCAACTCCATAAAGCTATCTAGCTGTGTCACCCTTACCGAGCCTCAGCCAAGCACTACCGACCGCCAATTTGGTGTTTTACTCACTGTCGGTCGTCTCCGCCACCGTGCCTGACTTCGCAGGGATAAACCGGTATCCTTCGGTAGAGATTCAATTAGTTGCTCCTTCAAGCCTTCCTTAACCCCCTCATTTCCATGCTCGCGCCAGGTTCACCGGAGGCATTACCGGTGGTGTGCTGACGCGGAGGTGCCACGCTCGGGGCGCCGCCGCATCGCTCGATTGCAAGCGGTCAGCACCGCTCGGGCCACCTATGACCTAACCATCACTGCAGCCGCAACTAGGGTAAGATAGTGATGCTATAGCGCTAGCTAGTTCATCCTACGGTGGCTTAGGGTGGCCGGCATGATTGCACCACTGTCGTGCATGGCCGCGCGTCGTGGTCACCACTCCCGCGAGCTCTGTCGCTTCTGTAACCTAGGTAGTGTAGGCACTAGGGTTGTAGATGGGGTCGGCCCGTTAGTGGAACCAGTGCAGGTCCTGGCTAGCCAACGTGGCCGTCCAATGCCATCACCGTCGCGCGCGGGTGGCCAAGGACCATGATGTTGTAAAGGAGGGAGTTTGTGAGGGTTTTATTGCAAAGTCGTAGTCTGTTGAAATAGCGCACATAGTGTTAGTAGTATTATCGAAGAACGTGAGGGCGTTTTTGCAAGTTGGTCGGCGCACGCGCGGGCTCCCTCATCGTGGGCCGTTTGCACGCGTGGGTCTCTCCCCACGTGGGCCACGCCTGTGGGCCACGCGAGAATTGGTTTTTCGTTTTCCAGCAAATTAGCAAATGTTTTTCTAATTTAGTTTTGAGCTGATATTTAGAAAATTATAGTAAATTATGTAGGTGTCTAAAAATAGTGAAACAAAATTTGTTAGGTTCATAAAAATGTGATCTATCTGTTGGTGTAGTTAGTTTATATTTATCTGTGAGAAGGTTAGGTTCATTAATTCATTTAAGAAAACTTAGCATTATTTAGATTAATATTTGTAGAAATTTTTGTGGCAAATTGGTAATAGCTTTGACCATGAAATTTTACAGTAGGTTCATTGTATTATTATGAACTCACTGTAATTTTTGTAGCCTTAGAAGTTAGAATATGTTAAAAAATATGGTAGCTAAGTACTCAATCGTTAATAAGAGTAAGAATATATTTTAGTTGCTAAGTAGCACTTGTAGGCAAAACCCTGCTGGTTTGATGGGAATAATGATTAGCTCGATATCTTATTCATTAGAGCTAGCTTAGTGGCTTAGTAGATGTATTCTTACTTTAAGAACTGTTGTTGCCTTAATATTGAGTGTTGCATCATCATTGCATGCATGTAGAGAACGAGTTGGTGGAGTTCGTGACCGCGGGCGAGCAGGAGTATGAGGAGATCCTCGTGCATGAGGAGGTCCCGAAGCCGCCACTGACTGACTGAGCTGACACCGCGCCTGCTCAAGACAAGCCCCGGTGCATAACCCTTATTTTGAATAATCACTAGAAATATATATATGATGTGCATTTATATTATAGGAGTTATATTAAAACTACATGCATAATTATATCTACCTATGAGTCCTACTAGCTTATGTCAAGTAGCTGCTATGCTTAGGTTTTTCGGTAGCGTGAGTAACCTACCGTTCTCACAATAGGTGATTATTATTATCACTCTCATGATAAAATGGTGAAAGGAAAAATGGGGACCGGGTAGGGATGTGGTACGGGTATTGGTGGGTGTAAGAGGTTGCATCCCGCGGCCAACGAGGTATAGCTTGGTTACACTGTTTCCCCTATTTGTGTCGGTTAAGGACCGACTGTTGCATTGGGTTCTAGGTAAGTCACAGACTTATTATCCTGAGCACATATTTATTTATGGGAGCAGGGAAGGCTCGTTGCTCTCTTGTTATGGGTTCTAGCTCTTTCCGGACCGACTGATTAGAGGCGGGGATGGTGGAGGTCTAAGCACCGCATTGAGTCTAGGACTCATGTGTGGGGGCTTGGAATCCAAGTTTGGACGGGGACCTGAACCCCTTGACAGAAGAGTGGTGGGTTGGTCCTGCTTGTGCCTAGTGGACAAGCGGGGCGTGTGTTTCGGGGTACCCAGCTGGGCACATTGATTCGTGAATCGTCGAGTAATCCGATACGGCTTGTCTACAGTCTAGCACCATAGTAAGAACTGGAAGATAAAAGATGGTGAAATGAATCTGTTTGCTCAACTCTTACTTGAAAGTAGAATAGGTGCTTACATAGAATAGCTAGATAATGAACTAATCATGACTGCTAATAAGAAACATACATAAGGATCCACTATTTGTAATGCTTTTTGCGAAAAGTAAACCCAACAACCCATAAAGCTTATCATATACTTTAAAGTCGGGAAATTATTCCTACTAGTCGGGTAAGTCTTGCGAGTACATCGTGTACTTAGGGTTTATTTACTCCTGTTGCAGGTGCGGTTTGAAGAGTAGCTGTTATGTGGAGGATTCTTCTGGTGGGCACAAACAGATCCTTGTAATCTACCGTTAGATGTTTATTATAATTTCGCTGTTTAAATCCTGCACTCTGAACTTGGTATTGTAATGAGGTATGTTTAAGAACTCTGGTTGTATGAAATAGACTAAGTATTGTAAACTCGTTCTCATTATTGGATTCTGGAGGAAAAACGTGGATTATTCGAGTTCTCCCTTGGGGTGTGCTCGACGGAATCCGCTCGACATAGCATGCTTTTGAAGTGCTTAGTGTATGGTAAAAGACGAGCATCTCCAAAGGTGTGTTAATTCGGACAGTTCAGCAACATGGCGGCCACAAGGACGGCTCGGAGGGGACTGGGGGCGGCGGCTTGGTGGCCTAGAGACGTCGCGGAGGGACAGAGACCCTGCACTGCCCAGTAGAGTCTCCCTAATCTTCCTCGTTTTCCATGGACATTAAAAAAGCAATACCAAAGCATTTTGATATTATATTTTCTCGCTAACCAATAAAGAGATGTAGTATTTCTCGTATGGATACAGTATTTCAGTTTTGTTCTTAAGTTAAAGTGTGTTCATCAAGTTTATAAAAAAATAATTTTTACTATAAAATAAGAGTTATTAGAATTACCATAAAAAGGTACAGTATTTCATAGTGTACACATTTGGTGCCATAAGTTGTAAAATCGATCAAACTTAAAATAATTTAGTTTGGCATAACTATTAACTGGCAATTTTTTTTTTTGTGATGGGAGGTAGTATAGGGTTTTTTTTGTAGAAACTAGTATAGTGTCCGTGCTAACACAACGACGTTATTTTAGGAATACACATGAAAACTAAATGAGCGATAGAAATACAATATTATTATATATATAAAAAATTGAATATACACAGTCAAGTATAAACTCACAGCATCCCCTGACCAAGAAAAATATATTATCATATAAAAATATAAATATATACAGTGTAAGCCTCTAACGGACACGGGAAGCTTTCCATACCAATCTCTTCAGCTTTCTGACGCTTTTCATTAATCATGTCTTGAGAATGAAGCTCTGTTCTTGCTAAAAGCATCAAGCAAGAGAGTAGCCTGCAGCAAAAAAGGAAAAAAAATACCACATCAAAACTAAAACATTTACTTCTATCTTTTTCTCCTTGATATGTTTTGACAACTGCAATGGCATCCGTCTGTGAACATTGACAATATAATCAAAACTGGACTTAATTGATATACAATGCACAGGCTGTAGAGACAAAAAAAGGGGGATTTGAGATTGGGAAACTTAAGTGTGAGACTAAAAATTGGTGTCATTCATGACTGTGCCCCTGATCCAGACCACTTAAGCCCACACACCTCGTGACTGTGCCCCTCGTATGTCTGCACGACATGGTTCCTAATTCTCACGTCGTTGTTCACGATCTTGCCATCGATGCCGCCAGTGGTGAGGATGTTGTTGTTTCATGTCAGTGAGCCAACTCTTGCCTCATGCACACCTTTGAGAGTTCTCAACTGCAGGGAAAGAACGACCTGAATTCAACAACAGAGAACGTGCACGCATTTTTGGATGATCAAGGACACTGCACATACCAGTCAGTTTGAGCTGGTGTCCCAGAGCTGGACATCAGACGAGTTGAGCCCAACAGCGATATGCTGGCCATCTGGAGCCCAGTTGACGCTTGTAATGGGACCACTGGTATCGTCGATGATCAGAAGCTCAGACGTGGACCCACTGGATGCATCCCACAGGTTTATCGTGTCACCCAGAGCAATGGACAACAAGTTGTTGCTCCCTCAGTCGAGCAAGTTGAGGTATTAGTCGTCATCAACAAGCTCTGGTGCGTCTAGAGTCCTCTCTACAGATTGCATACATTTCGAGCAGCATCAGAAATCGTCATCCAAGTGATGAACACGAAGAATTCAGTAAATGCATATACCTGGAGAATATGTCACCACTGCTTGGCTAGCTTGGTGTGGTGGGAGACTGGGAGGAAGCTGCAACGGTTGCCGAGACATTCTTAGGCTCATACGGCTCGTTCCTGAAGGCGAGGATACATGTCTGGTTGTTGAGCAGCTTCTCAGCGAGCAGCCTCCGGTAGGTCTCCTTGGATGGTGACACGGCCTCCTGTAGGTCTCCTCGGATGGTGACACAAGTCGGCTCTGTCAGGCGAATCATCAAACACCTGCGCGTGCCCACAAAACATTCTGACTTAGGGAGCAGGTGACTTACGTAGCACTTGGCTGACGGGTTGCGCGACCCCTCGAGTGCGCGGAGGTGGAGTCGTAGAGCGGCGACTTCGGCGAGGACGGCCTCGCGCTCGGCGCGCCAGCGCGACTCTTCGCGGAGCCACTGTTGTTCCTCCCGCAGCCAGCGCTGCTCCTTGCGGCACCTCGCCTCCTCGTTGTCCTTCCAAGATGAGGGGCCCGCGACGCGGGCAGGACCGACGTAGCCCAGGCGAACTGCGTCCCACTTCACGTCGACCGCCGCCGCCGCGTGTACCTTGATGGGCTCGGCCACTCCCGCACGCTCCAGGTCCCCCGCCGCGTCCGCCACGCGCCGCCGGAAATCGGAGATGGTCACGTGGTGGCACGGCCGCTCGGCGACCGCGAGCGCGAGCGCGTCGCGCGATGGTGTTCCGGCCGCTTGGAGACCGTGAGCACGTCGGGGTCGCTGCGAGGCCTGGAGAAGGGCAGCGCCGGTGGCCGGGCGAGATCGCGGCGGGGCCTGGAGGAGGGCAGTAACGTGGTTCGTCGTTGCGCGATGGTAGCCCGGTCGCTCGGCGAGCACGAGCACGATCTGGGGCGGGGCGGCCGCTCGGCGACTGCCGCGAAGAAGGAAATATTTTTTAAGGAAGCTTTTTTCGTTTATTTGGGGATTCGATCCTGGGTTGTTAGTTGTGGACGCCGTGTAGGGGGCGTGGGGTAGGGCACGGGGGTGAGAAGTCTGGCATCAAACATCGAATCGTGGCCATTGAACTTGTTTAGGTGTTTTATTAGCCTTTGATTTTAATAGAGACGAATTCTTGTGTGTATTTTTTTGGGTGCACAATGGTTAGAGGCTCTCAGCGGAGGACGTTTTCCAGAGGGACCTAGTATAACTTTGATTAGTCCATTATAATAGAGAGATAAAGAGAAGTAGCATTACTGATTTTTTTTTTATTAAAAAGGAGAGGAAACAGAATCACTGACCGCTTGCACAGCGATAACGGGAAAGGCAATCGCCATCTTTGGAAAAGACAGCGCATGCACGAGCACGAGCACGAGTTTTGTGCCTAGTGTACCGTGTACTTGATCTCGTACGGATACTCCCTCTGTCCTTTACCTCCCTTTGCATTGCATGTACAGTATTTTAAACAGCAACTCGTGCACATGAGGCACGCACCGCACGCTGGAAAGAAATGTTTTACAGCCTCCGCCGTTGTAGCCTTTTTCTCCGGACGAGATCCTGCCGAGAGTCCGGCGCGAATCACAGGCAAGTCAAATCCAGCGCAATCTGGAGCAGCGTGGGCTCCCGCTTCCGCCCCGAGCGGAGCGGCTAGCCAGCGATGACAGGTGGCGTCGCGTGGACACTTGTTTTTTTTAAGGCCATGTTTAGATTGCAAAAAATTTCAATCCGATGAATAATAGCACTTTCGTCTTATTTGGTAAATATTGTCCAATCGTGGACCAACTAAGCTCAAAAGATTCATCTCGTGATTTCCAACTAAACTGTGCAATTAGTTATTTTTTTTACCTACATTTAATGCTCCATGCAAGCGGCTAAAAATTGATGTGATGGAGAGAGAGTGAAAAAACTTGAAATTTGGAGGTGATCTAAACAAGGCCTTAGCTGGGCACGGCAGTTGGCAGTCGGCACTCGGTGGCAGGCAACAGCGTCGTGTCGGTCCTGAGCTGCGTGATGGCACAGCACAGGGACAGGGACGGAGGTGCAATTGCGACTGTGAGTGGCGCACACATGCCAATGCCATTGGCGGGCATGGCAACAAGTCCCCAGGATCTGAGCTCGGCGTCAAGATTTGGAGGAGATGGACGAAACGGGACGGGACGGAGGTGCCGACGGGACGGGTGTTGTCAAAGATTCTTTCTTTTGCACTCACTTGTATGGCTATGGCTATGGCTATGGCTATGGCGGCCAAGTTGGAGTTAGAGAAGGATACAGTCAGATTACTATAATCACAGCGAGCGGTAGTCGAGCACCCCCACCCCAAAAGACAACGATGGAATCTAAATCCCAGACTATCCCATGGAGATTTTGTTGATAGAGAGTTTGATGCGACGAGTACGCCAATCACCAACTATATATATATATATATATATATATATATATATATATATATATATATATATATATATATATATATATATATATATATAGAATAAGTTATTCTATAGTCACTTTGAGTTACGATAATTACTATACTAATTTACGAGATTATGGTAACTCTCTCATAAGTGATTTACTATCATCTTGAATTATAGTAAGGGGGCGTTTGGTTCCTAGATTAAAGCATTTTGGACTAAAATCTGCACTTTAGTTGGACTAAACAGTCAAATACTTGAACTAAAAGTGGACTAAAATCCTTTAGTCCCTTAGTCCACAAAACTGGACTAAAATGGACTAAAAGGTGTTGGGGACACCCATGCCTCTCATTTATTGCCCTATCTCTCCACTTTAGTCCATTTTAGTTCAAGAAACCAAACACCACTTTAGTCCACTTTTAGTTCATGGACTAAAGTGGATTAAAATTTTTAGTCCATGGACTGAGAACCAAATACGACCTAACCCATGTATCGTAAATGTGTATTGTCATTATCATAAATTGATACAAACATTATCGTAAAACAAGGTGGCTATAGAATAAGTTATTCTACGACCAACTGTCGAATAGCCTTACCGTATATATATAGTATAATACGTACTGTTGGAGATTAGCTGACGGGCTCCCATCCTTAACAGTACTGTACACCTTTGCAGCTCCGATCTTTAGCTCGGTTCGACTGCTTATAAAGCCGTTTATGCTAATTTATATGGCTGATTTATTGAAAAAAAAAATAATGTACCATAACTTTTAAGCCAACTAATGGTAACCGAAAATCGACTTTGTTGCCGTAACCAGAGCGCCACTGACAGGTGTTGATCGCCTGATCGCGCGCTCTGTCCACCAACTGCGTACGCCTAGCCCACTCCGCTCTCCCCATCCGTCTCCGGAAAAGAAAAGGGCCTGCTGGCTGCTGCAGATGGAATAATGACACCTGTGCCCAGTGGCCTCAGAAAAAGGCGTCGCGATCGAAAGGGACTCGTTCGGTCACTGCCGTTGATCCCCCGTCTCGCTGTGCAGTGCAGACGTGCAGTGCAGTGCAGGAGGGCCTCCTTTTCAGTCATCGGGCGGCGAGGCAGGCCTTGAATGGCATGTGGTGGTCGGAGCTCCGGCCACCTGGGGGCGTAAAAGTCTGACGGCGACGGTCTACAAGTCTTCTGCACTAACCCCTGTCCTGTGGTCTGTGGTCTGTGGGTTTATCTTGATGAGGCCCAAATTTCCGCGACCTCACGGCGGTCCAGATTTGCAAGATACGCAGCGGTACGCACACCAGGAGTGCGGACTCCCGATCACGATCGCAGAGTACCACCACGGATCCGAGGGCACGAGATCTTTTTCCACGTGGTTTCAATGGTTTCCTGCTGAACATCTGACACCATGATCGCTGCAATCGTAGCGATTCTCCTTGTGACTTGTCGAGTACCCTTTCGCGATGTCAATTCAAACAATGCTTGGAACACACGAATTCGTCGGAAATTTCATGGGATCCAATCCACAGAGTATCATAGCACGAAAGTTCTAACTCTGTCTGCCCAGATCTACCGGTGTCTAAGAGCAAGTATGTATATTGGTAGTATTGTCTTATAGACGATTTTATGTAGCATCATGTAATCTTCGGTCGACTTATTAGACATTATGTATAACGAATTGTAACTTATAATTCTTTAATATATCCATGGCATAAAAAGCAATGTTACGGGTTGTATAGCAAAAACAACCCATACAAATGGTGGTGCAAAATGAATTTTAGCTTATGAGACGGCTATTTTGAACGGCAATCTCTCTCGCACTGTTATCTCTCTCATACAATACATGTCATTAAAAAATCTATGTAGCTTTGTATGAGGTGACCTAAGAGACTGCTCATGTGCGCGTAGCAATGTACTTGCTAATTCTCTTTTGCTCCGGCTTCTATCATCCACGAACTGTTTCTTTCATGCCTCTACCAATTTCTCTAGCTCATGCTTTTGGTCTTAACATTTATATGCAACCACTAGTTAATCCAACAGGGCCTTAAGCTGCAAGTTCTTAGGGCTCTAAAGTAACCTCTAAATGATATATTTTTTCGACCACGAACGCCCTGATATTAAGGGTTATGTCGCCTATTGCTAAGATAACAACGATTGACGTTTCATAGCGTCAACTAATAAATTTGTCTCTATCTGTTTTGTTCGGTGGCTTAGCACTCGAGTACCCGGGATCATTTTGGTCCAGGCGACCGCATACGTCTAGTTTGTGTGGAAATTTGTGTTCCTAAGCTCAAACGCTCAAAGTTCGTGGTAAAATGCTCGAGTTTGTGGTAGGTGTCACAAATGAGGAGTGTGAAAATGTACGATGTCTCATTGCGCAAGAGAGAATCTCGTAACAAAGAGAGGGCTCTACATACCAGCAAGTCTTGGTAGGCCCCTGGTTGCCAGCTGAAAGGTCCTTGTTTGGTTTTGGTAATTAAGTGACAACCTAGGTGGACTAATTATGTTTATGTGAGATACACAGGTGATTAGTCCATAGGTACATGTGTATGAGCAACATATGCCATGGAGGTGAAAAGGGCTTGGAGATGTTGCAAAGCTCACACATGTGATGATGAAGGAGCTTATTGCACATGAGACATGACATTGAGTCATGTGATCAAGGTGGAGAAGATCAAGACAAGACTTGGCTTGATGGACCGGTTGCAAGCGTGAAGGGCAAGTCGAAGACTTTGGAGTGATGGACCGCGTGGTGGTGAAGCTTGAGCAAGACTTGGCGCCGATGGACGATAGCAACGGTGAAGAGCAAGTAAAGTCAAGATCGATGAACCAATATGATCATGTGATGATATGAAGTGGATCATATCATTGTTGATCGTGTTGGTGCATGTGTTGCATCGACTTTGGAGGAGATGGAATGGAATGCGCAAGGCAAAGGTATAACCTAGGGCATTTCATTTCACCGGTCATAGGTGTGTAGAGAAGTTTATGACCGGGTTTAGGATAGATGGCCGTACTATCAAGAGGGACAAACTTGTTTGCATATCGGTCATCTAATGCCACTCGAGTGTTCTAACTTTGCATTGTCGCTAGGATCGAGTGGCGTAGCAAGTTGAGTGACTAACATCCTTTGGGAAATAATTATGAAAATGCTAACACACATACACATGATGGTGTACACTTGGTGGTGTTGGCACATTTACAAAGGAGGTGGTGTTTGCAGGGTTGAGATGGGTTTGGGTGATTCGGCGCTTTCGGAAAAATGGAATGCCTATTTTCTATTGCGCCGGATGCAAATTCTTGGTGTTTAGCTCATTGGAGCAAGGGTGAAGAAGTTAGAAGTGAAAACGAGTTGGTCGCAAAGACGCTGGCGTCGGTCAACTGACCGGACGCTGGATCTGAAAGCACCGGATGCTGGCAGGCTACGTCCGGTCAGGCTGACGTACGATGACACAGAAGCTAGAGTGTGACCGGACGCTGGCTGCGTCCGATCAAGTGTGACCGGACGCGTCCGGTCGAGGTCGGTACCTTACTGGAAACGACCGGACGCTAGAGGTTCAGCGTCCGGTCAGTTGAAAGCTGCTGCGTCCGGTCAAGTCAAGTGACCGTTGGAACCAGGATACGTGGCCGTCTGTGGGCGACCGGACGCTGAGGTCCAGCGTCCGGTCAACACGACCGGAGCGTCCGGTCGGCCCGACCGTTGCCCAGTGAAGGGGTAACGGCTAGTTTAGCCCTTGGGGCTATAAATAGAAGTGGCCTTTGGCCATGGCTAGTGGGGAGCACCTTGGGGGACTTTGTGTCCATGCTTGAGAGTGCTTGGGAGCCCTCCATCTCACACATACTTGATAGCGATCATCGATTGTGTGAGTGAGCGATTCTAGTGCGATTGCATCGTGAGGTTGCATCGAGTGGCACTAGGTGACCGAGTTGCAAGCCGGTGGTGCTTGTTACTCTTGGAGGTTGCCACCTCCTAGACGGCTTGGTGGTGGTCTCCGTCGAAGTGCGCAAGAAGCTTGTGCGGCGCTCTGGAGAAGTGCTTGTGAGGGGCATTGTGCTCGCCCCGTGGGAGCCACGAAGAGCAACTTTAGTAAAGCGTGTCATTGAGCTATCCTCACTCAAGGGGTAGGTTCTTGCGGCGCCCGACGTGCGGGCTTAGCGGGTGATGCTAATTAGCCGCCGAACCACCAAGTGAGCGGTCGACACAACGGGGACTAGCATGTTGGCAAACACGTGAACCTCGAGAGAAAAATCATCGTGTCAACCTTTGTTCTTTCCGTTGGTTTGCATCCCCATTACACAAGCTTGCAATTACTTTTATACATATTAAGCTTGTGTAGTTGCTCTTGTAATTAGATAGCTTGTGTAGCTTGCTAATTACCTTTTTGCTTGTGTAGCATAGAAGTAGCTCCCTTGCGTGGCTAATTTGGTTTTAGTAACCTTGTTAGTCACATTGCTTAGTTTGTGTAGCTAAGTATTTGCGCTCTCTAATTAGGCATTGGTTGCCTTGTTATTGAGCATTGCTAGTGAGCTTAGTTAGCTTTGTGCTTTTGCTTACTAGCATGTGTAGGAGCTCTCTTGTTGCTTAAAATACTAGTGGCATAGGTTTATGTAACCTTGCTCCTAGAATTGTTTAGGAGAGCTCTAACTAGCCCGGCACCTTTATTGCATAATTGTTATCTTGGATAGAGGGGTGTAGCTTGGCTAGACCGATAGTTATAATTCCGCACTTGTTTCGGTTAGCCGACGCGATTAAGTTTTAGAAAAGACTATTCACCCCCCTCTAGTCGCCATCTCGACCCTTCACCAACGTTGTCATTGGTTACATCCGTGTCGTGCATTGTAGTGTCTTATAATTGGACGGAAAACATGCAGCGATTGTCTCCACATGCCTAGCACTTGTCATTGGGTCGTGGAGGCAGTGTCCTTATAGTGGCATGTAAGGCATGCCTATTTCCCTTATACGATACACATACACAAATGTTTCGGACATGTTGTGCCTTGCTCATGACGTGTATGGGCCCATGTTCGCGTTTGTGCACGTTGTGTTCGTAGGATAGTTTACTACGGTGGGTTTTGACCCTTCTGATCGAAGGAAACTTAGCTTAGTTTCATGTGGTTCTGTGTGGGCCCTAGAGGAGCCACAGAGTGGCATGGGCCTTGTCCCCTAATTTAGATGGTTCACAGTCAGAGGCTAGTCAAGTACGTCCTCGCTAGTAGGTGGACATAATGCCCCAAGTTCCATTGCTTTGATCTACCAGGGAACCAAACACGTCTGAGTCCTTAGTCGTGCACTCGTGCTGAGTGATAGGTTGAGGGATTCACTGTGACTATGGTTGTCATATCGAGGTAACGAGGGTACTCGTGGTACATGTAATCATCAATAACACATCAAATTGTGAAATAAAATAGAAAAATATAGGCACCACTCAAATGGATAAAGTTCCACTAGAAAGCCTAACTAGTTGAGCGACAATACATTACATTACAAATTGCGCGGTGGCACGAGGGTTAGAAAACTGAGGCAGTTGCAAGGAGTTGGGAGTGAAATTTGAAACAATGCCAATGAAAATGGATGGTACTAGTCGCTCACCTAAGGAAACATATGCATTGCGCGGAGCATAGTCGATGATAGCGATAGCACTAGCATCAGAATCACAAAACTGATGAACATTGAGTGATATACGTACTAATTTGGAAAGAAAATTCATGCATACAACTGTCAGCCTCTTCACTTGTTGGTTTCAGCCAGCCAACAGTGTTTTTCTCTCACAACAAACCAGCACCAGTCGGGCTTATTGGCCCAGAAACCAACCAATGAACAGGTTCTGTGAATAAAAGAAAAAAGGTACATCATGCAAAAACCCTCATGCTGTCATGCATCTCTAAAATCATCATCTGGATTCTGGAAATATGACCAGGAGATTGAGAGATCATCAGCCCATATGGTGGCCATGGCATGTGGTAGTGTGGTGGAGGAATGCAATGGTAGGGTGGGATGGGAGGAAGGAGGGAGGGAGCAGGGAGATAAGTTGGGAAGCTGGCGGTGAATAGAAAAACTAGATACGCAATCTTCCCTGTATCTCCCACACCCTGACCCCATTCCGTCTCTCTCTCTCTCTCCCCCCGCGGGCGGCCGCCCCCACCGCGATTTTTAACACTTTTTGTAAACTAATTTTAAATCTAACACTGTTTAATTTTTTTTTTCCAAAACTAACACTTTTGGCCGCGCTTATTACCATGGCGCGGTGAAACGGCTGTGCCGCACGATGCATGGTGGCACGATGAGAGGGATAACGTGGTGACGACTGGGCCGCTGACCGGTGATGTGGCAGGGTCTGCCGCGCCACCGATCTTGGTGCGGCATTGGCACACCCTGATCAGTGGCACGGCAGAGCCGGCTAGAGCCCGCGGCCCAGTCCCACCATGCCACGCCCTGCCCACCCGCCTGCCCGCACGCACCTGCCGCCGCGCCTGCGCCACGCCCACTGCTCACAAGAGCATTATCGTTGCCTAGCGCATGATCGTCCGTGCAGCCCACACGGTGCACTCGACAGATGTACCACACGGCCCACACGATGCAATCAACTAATCAGGGGATGGATAGACCATAGATTATATTATTCAGCACTCAACAGAGTAAGTTATACCACTTTGTTCCCTTATCTAAGTTGTACCCTTGACAAGCATAAAAGCTTTAATATCAATACTACAAAAGTTGGCACCAACGGCTGACACACATGACCATAAGCGACTCTTATCAAACCCAAAAGCACAAGTCAAAAACAACAGCAGAAAGCACTTCCCAAATCTCATTTTTTGCGAATGATACGCACATTCATCCTGTACTTCTTGGTCTTCAGTGGCTCAAAGAGGCAGATATCTCCCAGCTGCAAATTGTTGTCACGTGCAAACCGTGCCCACCCTTTGGAAAGCCTTTTAACTTTGCATTGAGATTTTGGAATCTAAATACGGCAAATCACTTCCCAACTCTTGCCATGACACTGAAGAATCAACACTCTGTTCTTCAATGGAAGACATACATCAGAGTATTTTCTGGAGAATTTCTGGTTATAGAGGGAAAGGGTTTTCAGTGTTCGAAAGTCAAAATAGTTAAAGTTTTCCATCGAACTTAGCTTGTAAATTTCTTCAAGGAGTCTAGGAAGCTAAATAACCTGCTTGCTGAAGGACGTGCAATTGAAATGCAATATTAATATCAATCTGGAACAAAAAAGAGAAAAACCTAACTCACCATAGCTTGAGATCTTCCAGAAATGTTTAACTTCTTCACAACACACACATAGATGGGGATTTCAGAACAAATAGCAAGGAGTCTCTCTTTCAGTTTCTTCTTTTGCATACTATCAAGGCTGGTGCCTCGTGGGAGCATGTAACTTGGAAACAGAATATGCTTCATCGCCCTCTGAAGATGTCATTCCTCCTATGACCAAACAAAACAATGATGTCATGATCTTGTAGATATACATAGATGCTACTAGGTTTGATGATATTGTGACTCAACCTAATGAGTTGGATAGGGATCTTGATGAACTGATATTGATCCTACTCCTGTCCCTTTGCTTCAATGCTTTCTTTTTAGTTTCTGGTGTTCTTATGGGAAGATTAGCATAGCTGCTTGAAATGTCAATGGGTTCTTCTCTCTTCCGTCCACCACTAATAGCATTTTTCGTGATAAAACATGGTGGTACTTTCTCGCAACCACTAGGATCAAATATCAGAACCTTCATCTGATACATCCCATCATACTTGAATACCAAGAAGTCCATCTTTTTTTAAGTCATGGGCACTAACAAATGACTTCCACCCAGATTGAAGCACTATTCTGCCCATACTCTTTGCAACTTGAACATCAAAAGTATAACCGCCAAGTAATTCAAGAGTAATACTTCATTCTATTTTGTCTCTGAAATGTTTAGCAAATTTACCTGGTATGACCTGCGGCAGCAAGATTAACGCAGAACAAAGTTCAGATGAGCAGAACAAAGTTCAGATGAGGAATTTATACAGTTCCCTTACATCATCTAAACTTTGTTCTGCGTTAATCTTGCTGTCACAGGTCATACCGGGTAAATTTGCTAAACATCTCGGAGACAAAATAGAAGAAAGTATTACTCTTGAATCACTTGGTGGTTATACTTTTGATGTTCAAGTTGCAAAGAATATGGACATAATAGTGCTTCAATCTGGGTGTAAGTCATTTGTTAGTGCCCATGACTTGAAAAAGATCGACTTCTTGGTATTCAAGTATGATGGGATGTCTCGGATGAAGGTTCTGATATTTGATCCTAGTGGTTGCGAGAAAGTGCCATATGTTTTCTCTTTTTTGGTTCCAAATTGATATTAATATTGCATTTCAATTGCACGCTAGACCGGGCCGAGAGGCGCGGGCGCGACAGTGAGGGCGGTGGCGTCCGTGGCGCGGTGGGCAGCCGCCGTGAGTGGCCGGAGGGCGCGGCGGGCAGTCGGAGGGGGTGGCGCGCCGGTGGGCGGGAGCGGCGGGAGTGGCGCGCCGGCAGTGCATGGAGAGGCCGGCGCGGCGGCAGGCACGCGGGTGGGCAGCCGCGGCGGCAAGGCGCGGCGGCGGTCAGGCGGTCAAGGCGCGGCGGTCAGGCGGCCAGGCACGGCAGGCGCGTACGGGCGCGGCGGGAGTGGTGCGGCCACGGCCGACGGCAAGGCGCGAAGGCGTGGCGGGCAGGCGGCCAGGCGCGGGCGGGCGCGACGGTATTTAACTGGCTCTGCCGCGCACCGATCAGGGCCCCGGTCGTCGCCACGTCAATCCTATCGCCGCGCCACCATATATGTCGCGGCACAGACGTTTCACTGCGTCCGTGAAATAGACGCGGTCAAAAATGTTAGTTTTGAAAAAAAGATTAGATTTCAAATTAGTTTAAAAAAGTGTTAAAAATAAAAAAAAATCCCCACCGCAGACCCAACCGCATCTCCCCCACCCCGGTGCCCCTCACCGCTTACAAATACGCGACCCACCCCCACCTCGACCGTCTCTTTCTCGCAGCGCCGCGCCGCTCCGCTCCGCTCGTCTCCCTCCCGTTCGTCGTCGCCTCGCGGTCGCGCCACCGCCGACGCTCCGTCCTCCTCGTCACCCTCGTAAGTCGCTGCCACCTCCTCCCCCGATCGCTGCCACGCCGCGCCGGCTGGTCTCCCCACGCGCGGTGGCAATCCGGAGCGGTTCGGTTCGGTTCGGAGGGCGTTCGCGGATCAATCTCGCGCGGCGTCGCGGTGGAAATGGGTGCTGGGTTTGTGCGCACGCTGACAACGGGACCGTGTGATTTTGCTGCGGTGCAGGGTTGCTGCCCGAGCCGGCCGGGCGGGAGGAGCAGATGGGGGTATACCTCAGCACGCCCAAGACGGACAAGCTCTCCGCCGATGGCGAGAACAGCCGCCTCCGGTTCGGCCTCTCCTCCATGCAGGGGTGGCGGACCACCATGGAGGACGCGGTGAGTTGCTTCCGCTTCCCTCGCGGCTTCCGATTGGGTTGGAATGGGATTGCCTCCGCGATTGCTGTCCCGTTCCATGCTGGCACGACTGGGTTGGGGGTGATTTGGGGTGAGATGTGCATGTGCCTGTGCGAATTTGCCGCTGCGTAGTGTCCGAGGCGCGATCCTGTTATTATGTCTAGATTTGCATGATGAACCAAGTGGCCAATTGTTGTCTACCATGGTCAACGTAGAATAAACCGTGTCGTGATTTGATCGACCAATGGTGTCCCTCCCTATTATAAGCAAAAAGCTCGAGCGGTTTGTTGCATTCGCATTGGGAGCTCACTACTAGTTCTGATGGATTGATTCTCGGATGATTTATGACAAAAGCTGGCACACGCCAGCTTGTTTACATCACTTTGAATGGATCATTAGCATGTCTACTCTGCTTTAAAAGCTGATCTCTTGTGCATTGTGTTGCAGCATGCTGCGTTGCCAGACCTTGATGACTGCACATCCTTTTTTGGTGTTTATGATGGCCATGGTGGTAAGTCGTGATTGTTTTCTATTCAGGTTATGATATTGTGTTCATCTGTACTGACCATTGGGTGAATCTACATTGTTTTGAGCTTACCGAGTGTGTTTGTTGGATTCACATCATCTGTGTTCTCTCACCTGATCCGATTAATAGTTAGATATTGATGCTTAAAATCTATGTATGATTGAAGGTGCTAAATTCAGTATTGCTTCCGTGTGTTAGATGCATGGGTGGTAAGATACCACAACAACATTGCTGTGGGCCATGAGGTGTGCTGATCTTCTTTTGCGTGTGCTTATGTCATAGCAACAGTGCATATGTAATCAACCAGTAATGAATGTAGACATCAATGCCTGGCAGAGAAGTGTTATGTGCATGCTTCTTGGAAGCACTTACTATAAAATAGTCATTTGTCTTGTTTCAAGTCTCACAAAGGAATGCTCCATTTGGTTCGTTGAGACATGTAATGAAAATTAATGAGGGGAGGGGACTATTGCACACATGCTGTTTCAGAAATTGCCTGCCTAGATGCTCTGCCTAGCCTACCTGATTGGTGATTGTGTGCTAGTGTTTCTGCTCACCTAGCATCTTACCTCTTCGTCAAAGCATTGGTCCCTGACAGAAGAAACTTGTATTGCCAATGAAGTTCATTGGTGAGCACTGAGCAACCGATGGTTTTCAATATTTAATATTGCAAAATGCTAATGGGCAATATTAACTGTTTGAATAATATCAAATGGACTGGTTAACAACTAGCATTGAGTTGGGTGTTATTCTGAAATATAGTTGTCCAAAAAAATACTAAGCTCCTAGTGTGGCAGTAACGAATCAAAATATACATATCTTGTTCTAGTGAGTTGCTCTAGCTGAGTAAGCACTGTAAATATCACTTGTCAATGGACACATGTGCCTTTTTTTTTGGAATTGTTGTCTAGCTATGCTTCATATGAGTAATTGTTCTTCTCTAGTAGAATGACATACTACCCCATTTTTACTTCAGGAAAAGGCGTATCGAAATTCTGTGCGAGGCATTTGCATAAACAAGTGCTTAGAAATGATGCAAATTCATCCGGTGATTTGGCAGCTTCTGTCCATAAAGCTTTCTTAAGGTGAGTTTCTTGCTTCTCTGTTATAGAATGAAGTCAGTTTTGTAAAATTGAAACACTTTTTTGTTGGTTTAGTGAATCTTAATGACATTTGGATCTTTCAGAATGGATGAGATGATGAAAGGGCAGAGGGGTTGGAGAGAACTAACTGAGCTGGGAGATAAGGGAAACAAGATCTCAGGTATGCTAGAGGGCATAATATGGCCTCCCAAGGGTGGTGATTCAGATAAGATAGAAGAAGATTGGGATACTGAGGAGGTAAAACATCTGTTCTGTTTTCCATCATGAAACATTACTTTTCTGGTGCGTGAAAAATCCAGTTATGACCTTTTTTTTGGAGTGGGGCTCTGAGATAGTTTTTAGAATACACATTTCATGGGTATAAAGCTTTCTCTATGCTTAGAGCTATCTCTTCTAGTTTACTCTCCTTAAACTATAAAGGTAAAACGAATTGAATCATTACTGAAGGTTCTTGCATCTTAGGTCTAGGTTAGGCCATTGGTGGTGACAACTGGCAACTATAGTGTACAACATTTTTGTACCATTATTTCCATGTACCCTATCCAAAATCCTTTTGTATAATTAAATGGTATTACTTTTGTGTACCATTGTTTCTTTCTTTCATTTTTTGGGCTAAATTCAAGTAAACCCAGAGTGTATCTATTTTAACGAAATTACTATATCAGGGTCCAAATTCGAGTTTTCCTGGACCAACATCTGGAAGCACAGCTTGTGTGGCTGTCATAAGAAATGATCAGCTAATTGTTGCAAATGCTGGGGATTCCCGCTGTGTTATCTCACGGAAGGGTCAGGTACTTTAGATTTTCTAAACATGGTTTTAGTTCTACTGCCAAACATAAATCATAATACCAGAATATGTTTTGCTTACTCATCTGTTGTGCAGGCTTACAATTTGTCAACAGATCACAAACCAAATCTTGAGGAAGAGAAAGAGAGGATTTTGGGTGCTGGTGGATTTATTGTTGCCGGGCGGGTCAATGCAAGTTTGAACTTATCTAGGGCAATAGGTATTTACTCTTCTTCAGGCGGAAATTGTTGTGTTGTTACACACAGCCTTATTTATTTATTTTCCTCTAGGTGACATGGAACTGAAGCAAAATGAACTTCTGCCGGCCGAGAGGCAGATCGTGACAGCTGAACCCGAATTGAAAACAGTGGGTTTTGGTGGTCCCTTTCTGTCAGTATTTTTTTTCTTGAAATCTTGAACAAAACTAAGGGTTGCTTTGGCTTTTGATCAGGTCCAGCTCTCAGAGGATGATGAATTCATTGTTTTAGCTTGTGATGGAATTTGGTACGATTTGTATTTCTCTACTGAATGTAACTTTGTTATAATTCAATTGTTTTCTTCTACTCGTATGCGTTTGCATTCTTTCTTCTTCTTTTTTTACTAGAATAAACAAACTATCTGCTTGAGGGACAGAATCCTTGAAGAGAGGATGCCACAATTGGATTCCTCAGTTTTCATGTATTACTCTGGGGAAAAGATAATGAAATCACTCTTTTTGCCATGGCTGTGTATGGAGTGCTACAGGAACAATTCCTAGGACGTTTATCATTCAATAGATCGTAGAAAACCCTGAATACACCATTATTAACTACCCAATAATGTTCTTTGGGCAAAAGCATCTTATTGACCATGAACCAATTACCTTGAAAATGTTATTCAGCTCAACCAATCCGCTGAGTTTTGGAATTTAGACAGAAGTGAAGCCTAGTGCATTAGCAGCTGCGAACCTTAAGTAAATAGAACACAGTAACTTGTTATACAGATACTGTTTCAAATAAGTAACAGCATGTGTGTATTTAATCTGTATTTGTGATGCCACCCATCTTAAGTTTGTCCCGAGTCATCTTAAGTTACCAGAGAAGTGTTTACTATATAAACTTGGACAAACTAAGGACAACTCAAATTCCCTATTTCAGGGCGGAGGGAGTAACTCGTAAACAGGGTTTGCAGTTGCTGATATGTAACTAAGTAAAATAGAACACCGCCACTTGTCATACAGATACTGTATCAAATAAGTAAACAGCTTGTGTATCTAATCTCTCTTTGTGATGCCACGCATCTAATTTGAATTTGTGCTAATCTCTTGAAAATAGCTCGCAAACCAGGGTTTGCAGTTGCTGATATGTAACTGCCAATTTGTAGCATACTTCTAACTGTTGATGCTGTATCCATATCGTATACAATTAATGAAATTATAATTGCGGAATGCTTATTTGTTTTGCCTACATTAGCTAGCTAGCTAGATCAATACAAAGCGCATGTCAAATAAAGCTGCAATCTATAAATTTCTTCGAGTGTGAAATATTGTGCATTTAGCAGGGTGATATTGGACCCCCCCCCCCCCCCCCCCCCCCCACCCAACACACACGCACACAAAAAGGAGACTGGTGGTACTCTTGAGCTCCATTGCAGTTTGAGTGCATAAGGCATGCTGTGGTACAGTTCCCTGCTGAGACTGTTTGCAGCCACAACAGCTGTGTAGTTCAACCGAACACGCCCAAGCAGATCCCTTGTCTTTAGGTTAGAAAACTGAGTTTTGCTACAAGTATCCATGCTGCCAGAGATAATTTTGGCATCAGCATTTTGATTTTAGATTTAATTGGTGAACTTCATTTGTGCTGTCTACTCTGCTTATTGTATTATTGTTATTGACCAATTTTTGATATTACAGGGATTGCATGTCAAGTCAAGAAGTAGTTGATTTTGTACATAAACAGCTAAAGACTGTAAGTGGAGCACATTGCTGTGTTTGATACTTTTATGCTTCAAATCTGTTCGCTCATCTGCCTAATAACTACAGGAGGATAAGCTATCCAGTGTGTGTGAGAAGTTGCTCAACCGCTGTGTGGCACCTACATCTGGTGGCGAAGGATGTGATAACATGACCGTTATCGTGGTTCAGTTCAAGAAACCAGCTTCAGCTGTCGCTACTTCTAGCACCGAGCAGTCTGCTGCCACCGCAGAAGAGATGCGGCCCAAGTAAGCTTTCCTTGGACTGAAGCTACTACACTATCAGTGTTTGAAATCTCAGCGTTGTAAAATCCCTAGTTCCTCTTTCAGAATTTGAGCCCTTGCCTTTGTGAACAGCGAGCTCGATGGCCCAGACTACCCCCCGAAGTAGGCGTTAAGTGGCACACCGTGCTGTGGAGCTCTAACCGGTGGATGATAGACAACAAGGATAGTGAGTGGTGTATATAAGAAAAGGGATTCTATTCGGCAATCTCTTATAGGGTTTGTTCCTTCTTTCTAGTGTTCAGAGCCGTCGCAACCTGTAATACATGGCATGTTGGTTCTTAAACTGGGTTCCGTGAAATGCATTGATGAGTTGTCAGAAGGATAGCTTAGCTTCTCAAATTGCATGGTGGTGGCATCAGATTGTCTGAATCTGTAGTTCTCTATCTAGTACTAAGTGCTTGTTTAGTTCTCAAAAAATTTCCCAAAAAGCGCTACAGTAGACATCACATCGAATCTTACGATGCGTGCATGGAGCATTAAATGTAGACGAAAAAAAACTAATTGCACAGTTTGGTTGGAAATCGCGAGATGAACGTTTTTAGCATAATTAGTCCATGATTGAACACTAATTGTCAAATAAAAACGAAAGTGCTACCGTCGTCCAAATTTTCAAATTTCGCGAACCAAACACAGCCTAAATTCTTAGATTAGCATTACTCGTGACATGCAGATTTGCTTGCAGAGAAGTTTAAAACACAAATGAAATGGGGGCAAAAGCAAAACAAAAAATAGAACAATGTTCAGAGAACGCTTGGAATAAAGGCCCTAGGAGAAAGCAGCCACTGCAGCTCCGGCGACTGCGAGCGTCGCCAGCCACGCGGCGCTCCTGGCCCCAAGCGCCGCCGTGGCGGCCTCTTCCTGTGCGCCGGTGCTCCCACGGCTGTTGGAGCCCTTGGAGGTGGCGTTGTGCGGGAGCGGGTGGACGGTGATGGCAACCTTCATGCCTTGCAGGCAGAAGCCGTTGCCGCAGATGAAGTAGTAGCGTCGGGCCTCGGGGAACGGGATGAAGTCTTTGCCGGAGGTCCAGTTGCCGGCGACCCCGGCCATGGTGCAGTTGTCGTACCCCGTCTCGTTCACCTCGAACACGTTGTGCGTCCCCTTCTGGTACCGGAACGCTGCGCAGCAACACTGCACCGTTAGCAACAGCATTCAGGGCTCTAACGGGAGCTCAGCAGCTATGCTCACTATTGAATGGATCTAATGCGGCAGGGGGGGCAGCCAGCAGGGCGAAGAGCTGCTTGTTTGGAGGGCTTACAGATGAGGTCGCCGACGTAGAAGGTCTGGTTGCCGGACCAGAGGGAGTAGTTGATGTTGGGGTTCCACCCATGGTTGGCGCCAACGATGTGGTCCGTGCCGGCGGAGGGACCAAGCGCGAAGCCGGCAAGCACCGCGACGACCAGGAGCCACGACATTGCGACTGCGGCGAGCTCCACGTCAGGGAGACGGCCGTGGTTAGTGAGCAGAAGAGAGCGAAGAGGACTAGGGGAGGCAGAGAGCAAGTGGGCTGCCGTCCGTGGGCGGGCCGGCAGAGCAGTAGACTCCTCGAGTGTCAGGCTCGAGGAGTACGGTTTTGCTGCGGAGTGCGGCCCACTTTTTGTTGGGACACCACGGATTTCAGCAGATCTGGCGGGAACTGAGCCCCTTGTTAGTACTAGTGGATCCGGTAGATGCAGACCTGGTGAGACTATCTCCAACGGAGCTCACCCATATTTCACCATATGGGTCACGCACAGGAAAAGAAAGCTGCACCCAAAAAATCCCGAACTCCAACAGCGAACGCAAAAAGAAGATGAAGCCGCCGGAGCTCGCGAAGACGAAACCAAGGAAGCCGCAGAGCACCGGAACGGGCGCGCCCGGGCGAGCTCGGGCCCGGCAGGCCGCCGCGGGCGAGCTCGGCCCCGGCCGGCCGCCCGCGGGCGCGGGTGCGGGCGCGCGCGGGCAAGCTCGGCCCTGGCCGGCGCGGGCGCGCGGAGCGGGCGAGGACGGAGAGGGCGCGGGGGAGCTCCGCCCTGGCCGCCGCGGGCGCGGGCGAGCTCCGCCACGGCCGGCGCGGGCGCGCGGAGCGGGCGACGACGGAGAGGGCGTGGGGAGCGGGCGAGGACAGAGAGATTTGCGTAGCTGAGGAATCGTGATGCTTTTTTGCGTATCCTTTCCGCCGGCAGGCAAAATAGGTACGGTGTTTGCGTGTTCCGTTGGAGTCTGATTTCGATACGCAAAACAACTGTGCAACACCTATATTTGAGTTTAGGTCTCTCATTGGAGACAGTCTGAGAACCTTTTATTTGGGATAAAAAGCCCTAAAACATGAACTAGGACGAGAAACTAGAGAGAAAAAGAGGGATACAGAGGTAGCATACCATCGGTAGGCTTGGCAGAGGAAGCCATGGCGGTGTCGGTGACGCAAAGTGCCGACGAAGGGGAGGCAGTTGCATCCGGTGTCGGTGTGGACATCGGGCGTGGCGTAGAGGCGGCGGTGAAGACGGTGACGGTGCTTCCCGTCGCTGTCAGCGCTCCCTCTAGATCGGTTTAGAGTTTGTAGATGGGGTTTGTGGCGGCGGTGAACCTCGTATATCGAGCCCCGGCACCCCACCCCTTTTTATATGGCGTTGCGCGACGGAGGCCCACCAACCATGAATTGGTTGGGCACCCCCGATAAGGGCGCGGGATCAAGGCCCAACTCGATCGTTGGACCGAGTCAGAGGAGATTAGCCTAACATTCTCCCCCATCTCAACTTATGACTGAAACTTAAAATACTTATCTCTTTTCTCATTCCATCACAGATTAGCGCATAGAGCGTGCCTCATCACAACGGTTAGTACTGTTAGATTAACAACTACAATACACTTCTCTGTTTTGAAACAGATTTTCAATTAGGCCCTTATTGTTCGGGGATCATAGGCTTTCTCGTAAACCCATGCCGGCTAAGTGTTCTCTGAACACATTGGCGGTAAGCCTTTTATAAGTGGATCCGCAAGCATTTTTTTACTTATATGCTTGAGACTAATAGAATGATCCTGAACTTTGTCTTTCACAACATAAAATTTTATGTCAATGTGTTTGGCAGCACCACTTGACTTATTGTTGTGAGCATAACATATTGCTGGCTCATTATCGTAGTACAACTTGAGTGGTCTATGAATGTCGTCGACCACTTTCAACCCGAGCATAAATTTCTTTAGTCAGTTCACCTGCCCCGTGGCCTCATAACATGCTACAAACTCAGCATACATCGTGGACGATGCAGTGACGGTTTACTTGGAGCTTAGCTCTCCTTACGAGAGTAAATACATATCATGATGTAGATTTTCTATCATCCACATCTTTCGTAAAATCTGAATCTGAATACACCTCTATATGTAGGGAATAAGATCTTCTGTACGTTAGCATGAGACCTTTTGTGCCTTGCAAATAACGCAAAGCTTTCTTTACCATTCTCCAGTGTTTTATTCATAGATTACTCTGATATCTGCCAAGTATCCTGTTAACGAAAGCTAAGTCAAGACATATACATACTTGAGCATACTATAAGTTTCCTATAGCTGAAGTATATGGAACCGCTTTCATTCGATCGATCTCATATTGGTTTCTAGGACATTGGAATTCCCCAAAACTATTGCCATTGACTATAGGAGCAGGTTAACGCTTACACACATGCATATTATATTTCTTTAGAACCTTTTCTAAATATGCCTTTGGCGATAATCCTAACCCTCTCTTTCTTCTATCTTGGTGAATCTTTATCCCTAAAACAAATGAAGTTTCACCGAGATCTTTCATATCAAAATTTGAGGACAAGAACTTCTTCGTCTTCAGTAGTAGATTAACATCACTACTAGCGAGTAAGATGTCATCCACATACAAGATTAGAAAAATAAATTTCCCATTCTTAAACTTTGTATAAATGCAATTGTCCTCTACATTCTCTTTAAACTCAAACTTCCTTATCGTTCCATCAAACTTTAAATACCACTGTCTATAGGCTTGTTTTAATCCGTAAATGGATTTCTTCAGGCGGGATCCCATACGTTTTTTTACGACAAAACCTTTTGGTTGTGCCGTATAAACATTTTCATCTAAATCCCCGTTAAGGAAAGCCGTCTTTGCATCAATCTGATGTAATTCTAAGTCGTAGTGTGCCACTAACGTTATTATGATTCTAAAAGAATCCTTATATGAGACTGGAGAAAAAGTCTCATTGTAATCTATTCATTCTTTTTGCGTGAAGCCTTTCGCCACAAGTCGCGCTTTAAATCTATCGATATTCTCTTTGGAGTCATATTTAGTTTTATAGACCCATTTACAGCCTACTCTCTTGGCTCCTTTAGAAAAAATTTTAAGTCTCAAACATCGTTGCTACTCATTGATCTCATTTCATCTTGCATGGCTTCAAGCCACTTCGATGAGTGAGCACTTCTCATGGCTTCTTCAAATGAGGTGGGATCACCCCCCGTTTGAAATTTTTTACATTCATAAACTTCATAGTCATCAGGAATGATTGGTTTTCTAGCTCTTGAAAATCTTCTGGGGGCCTCATTAGTTGGTGCTTGTTCCATATGGGGCTGTTGTTGCTCTTACTCATGTGCGACAACGGGTTCTATAGAATCCTGAAGGATAGGTTCCCCATGTTCATTTATTGTTGCCACGGGAGAACTAACAATAGGTGCTATCACTACAGTGTCCTGTACTATTGATGCAGCAGTAGGCAGCGAGAAAATGGCTTCTGAATCATCGGAGTGGGCACGTATACCCACTTCTCCTCAAAATTAATTTCTCATGTACCATACTCCCCCTAACCATATCATCCTCCAAGAATACAACGTGTCTTGTTTATATAAACTTTGTATGTCTGTCAGGACAGTAGCTAGAAACGATTACCTTTTGACTTATCTGGGTAGCCAATGAAATGGTAATTGACTATCTTGGAGTTTAGCTTCCTAATGTTTGGATTAAATACTTTAGCCTTAGCTGGACAGCCCCCCACACGTAAATGGTTAAGTGAGGGTTTCCTTTTTGTCCACAACTCATATGGTGTTTTAGGCACCGACTTGCTTGGTACTCGATTGAGAATATGAATGGCGGTTTTTAACGCCTCCATCCACAAACTTATCGGTAAAGTGGAGTAACTTATCATACTTCTCACCATATCCATTATTGTACGGTTGTATCTTTTAGCTTTTCCATTCTGCTGAGGCTCGCCCAGTGTAGAGTACTGGGCAACTATGCTATTTTCTTGTAAGAACTTTGTAAAAGGTCTAGGAATTTGGCCATATGGGGTATGTCGACCGTAGTACTCCCCCCACGGTCGGATCTTACTACCTTAATCTTTAAATTGTGTTGATTTTCTACTTCAGCCTTAAATATCTAAAATTTATCCAATGCTTCTGATCTTTCTTTAATTGGATAAATATACCTTTAATTGGATAAATATAGCCATAACGAGAATAATCATCAGTGAATGTTATAAATGAATCATAACCATCCACACTTTTCACAGGAAACGGACCGCAGATATCTGTGTGAATTATTTTTAAAATTCCAGCGCTTCGTTTAGCGTCTTTCTCTATTTTCTTAAAATACTTTCCTTTAATGTAATCAATGCATTATTCTAATTCTAAAAAATCTAATGGCTAAAGAATTGATTTCTTAATCAGTCGTTCTATCCTCTCCCTCGAAATATGGCCTAAATGACAGTGCCATAATTTCGATGATACATCATGAATTCTCTTCCGCTTATTACTTACATTCATAGACGAGGAAGCATTCTCATTTTTAGTGCTCACAATATTTATACTCTCATAAGGTGATAACAAATAAAGCTCGTCTTGTCAGAAAGCAAGACCAACACACTTATGATTAACCATAATCTTACGGTTGACACCAAAATTTGGCAAGTTTACCCTGACATGAAGGAGTCAGCTGATGGTGTCAAAGGCAGAAAAATCTCCTAATTAAAAGATATTTACGAACTGGGGCCAAAAAATATTGTTTAATACATTTGGAGTTGTATTTGGGAAAGCTTGACGTCCAGGAGCTCTTCACCCGCCAAGAAACATTGTTTAATATATCTAGGAGAAGCAGGTGTCTAGAAGCTCATCACGTGAAGGCAAAGGAAAGATAGGAAATCTAGCGCTGAAGCAAGGCAAATTCTCCCTCGGCGGTTGGATGTTAGTGCCTGGTATGGAAATCAAAGTTCAAGTTCAGCGTGCCTCACGTAGGTGCCATATTCTGGAGTCATCAATTTAATATGGTACGGAATCAAATAATCAATGTAAGTTTAGGTCTAGTGCATGGACTTGTCAGCTTATATACATGGACACGTAGCTAGCTGACCACCTGGTGTACGTCGTACATGGTTGGCTTTTGGAGCAAATGTGTTCAGGACGTGCTAAGTCGAGTTAAATTGGATTTGATTCGGCTATCTATGGAAGGAAGCTGATAAATATTATTGGAATATGGTGGACTCTAGGATATATATCAAGGAAGAATACGTCAGCCAAGAAGCTTTATTAGCAAGGATTCTAAAAATGGAAAATTAGAGTCCATGTACTTTAGTATTTCTTTTCGATTGTCAGGCAAGTTACGTACATGGCTTGTTCGGAGTTATTAGCCTAGGGTATAAATATAAACCCATGGCTATTGTATCAAGGACATACACACATCAAAAGCGTGTTTTCATGAATTTGTTGATATATAGATGGTTTTATAGATTCTTTGGCTTTAGTTTGTTATCATTATCATAGCTGCATCGATCCGGTCGAACCTCACTGTTGATGATAATAGATTAGATTCAGATTGTTTATGGATTAATTTATGCTAAACAGTCGATTGTTCATGTGTTATACTCTTTTCACCAAACTTATCGGCTCAACGTTTTATACTGATCATGTTCTATTTAGCCGATGATGTTTCCTTATATTGTTGTATTGCTGGATGTCGACTCTGTAGTCGATGGCCCTATCAATTGGTTATTTGGCCACATATTAGAACTGTCTGGTGCAACACTGACATGTTCCACCTTAAACTACTGATTATTCTCTCCTTATCAATTGTAGGGTCAAATTGACTTGCACGCCTTTGGTCCTGAACCCGACCGTTCTTGTGTTGAAGCTAAGCAGATCTTCGGGTTTACTCCGTCAAGATCATTCGACTTGCTGTGTGTTGATCACATCGCCACACTTTTGTATCAACACACTTTTTTGCACGCTCGGTGGGACCATAGTCCTTTGATTAGAAGTTAGATACTCATCAGGTTATGTTTCATCGATAAAGTTTGGCCAACATAAGTGAAGAAGAGCAAATACAACGTTATTCTACACTTGGCCGATGACCTCCTAATCAGTTTAATGGTCGATATCATCAAGGACAAGTTTAGAAGTGGTGCACATAGGAAGGTTTCCAGAGGTTATCACATGAACAAGGTGTTTTGTTACATGTCCAATAATCAGAGATATTGGTCCAAGAAAAATGGAAAATTAATGCGGACAAATCAGAATCCTAGGGTGACACGTTAGTTGCATATAATACGGAGTTGGATACGACACGGAGATTACAAGCAGAACATATATGGATTCTTTATTAAATCAAAGGAAACATGGAGCAGATGCAAGCAAACAAGGTTAGAGGCTGTACGTGCAAGCGTCAAACTACTCAAGGCATCAAGCCGATGGTTGTATTAAGATTGAATTGAGCTTTCATCCATCAGCTATTATCCTTAGCTGCTCTGTCACTTCCATCGGCTCAAGACACTCAGTCAGCCCTGACATTCTAAAGTCGATGATGGATTGGGGATCAGTGTCGCTGAGTGGACCAAGACAAAAAAAAGATCTATCCACGCAGAACAAGATCTCATCGCTTCGCTGTGCAGATCGTCAAGTTTCAAGAAAGAGCGTTCAATCTTGTAACCGTGTAAAGATCCAGCAAACAGTCTAGGACGTTCACGAAGCTGTGCGGACACCAAGCGTAGTGCGTCTACCGATTCCAAGGAGGTAATGCATCTGCTAAATACGTACAAGATACATGCTATTACCACAAGCAAACATGATTTCTGCTTGGATTTATTAACTGAACGGACCGGCGATCGGCTGTTGGTGTAATTTCATCGGCTACTGTCGATAAAGCCGTCAATATAGAGAGAAGCTATGGAAATTCAAGAGGCTAACTGATCTGGAAAATAGGATAATGGCCAGCTCCACCGATGCCTAAATCTTGGATTGGTGATGGCTATTCCAAAGTTAAAATATTTGAATGGAACATATGTCATTAGCAGGCTGGCCAGAATATTTTATTATATATGTTAGCAAGGTTGTAGTTGTCGTCGATCTACTACTATCCTCATCAGCCCATGAAACAGCTACCTTACCAGAATGAAGTATTTGGGCCGATGACATCAACAGAAGCCGATCAGCCAGAGCATAAAGCCGATGGTTTGCTGGATAGAAAAGATAGCTGAGCTCTTGTTGATATGTCCAAGCCACCATGCTCACGGCAACGGCACGGTGTCGTTGAATATAGAACACGGGTCCTGCTAACTACATATCTGCCTCCCAAACCGACGAGGGCCGATCACTTCCTAAAATGAAATCGGATGTGAGGATAGCACTTCACGTCATTTAAAAGGAAAGAGCTAACATGTTACAGTGCCATGCATGCATATATACATGTTGACATATATGAAGAAGCTAGCAAGTGTGTATATGTCCATGCATGGTATACGCTTCTCAAAATACGTGAAGTTGATTAGTTGCTCAGAAGAAAGTCATACAAAGGATTCCTGCTCTAGATTGCCAAAGACCGTGGTGTATCCATATATAAATAAGAATCAGCTACTCCCCTCATCTACATCGGCTGATATTTCACCTCCATAGACTCCAAGAATAGATATACAAAGACCAGCTTGGGGGCCAATACTAGTTCCATTTCCACTTCAGCTGATGCATCAAGTGATGGAGCCATTTGGCCTGGCAGACACGGCGTGGCCGGCTCAGGTAGAGCTGTCGCTAGCAATGGTACTTCAGCAGTGGATGATCGCGCGTGACCTGGGGGCTTGAATACGCCGGTGGTGCTCTGAATGCACAATCGAATATGTAGAGCCGATGCCGTGACTACTGACCAAATTTTGCTGCTGAGACAAAAGAGGAAAAGCATCAAAAAGTTTAGTCCAATTACTATACAAGCCAAATGGAACTCTATTGCCGATTGGGAATTATTATATTTGGAAAGAGATCGGGACACGAAGTCCAGATACCCCTCAGCTGTCACGTGAAGATAAAAAGCAATAGAAGCTAGCAGATTAAGGAAAAGTGGACACATCATGACCAAAGAATTGGGATACATGTCTGGCTCCTCGAGATATGCTCATGCATGGATGATTACTATATTCGGCTATGTGCGGATAATTCAGTCTGCATGGGGGCAGACTCTAACTTGTGCAGACGGTGAATCAATTTACAGTTCCATCTTCCCCACAGCCAACATATCAGTTCATGACACCACTATAGTACCTAGGTTGAGGAGGGCTGATCAGGAATCAAGAACAGTTGACATGCGTGTGCTATTAGAAGAACAGTTCAGATCAAGTGGGCTGATAAAGTTGAGCAAACTAAGAATAGCCGATAGGCAGAGGAGATATTTTTTCTAATTACCTCACCATCGTCCGGATAATTTTGTAAAAATAAATATAACATTCCCAGTGTCCAAACTCATGGCCAAGGGGTTGAACCGATAAAGATGGTAGCCGATCACTTTCTGAAATGGAATCGGATGTGAAATTAGCAAGTCTCTTCACGTAGGATGAAAAGAAAAAGCTGAATCGGCTATTAGTTCAAGACCTTACCCTTCAAGCTGATGGAGTCTACAGCCAATCGGCAAGGGCGTAAAGCCAGTGAGATATCGGTTTCTGGTGCAGCATTGGAAATTCAAGAATAATCAGGTGAAACCAATAAAGATCGATATAGCCGATGACCATAGCTGGTTCGGCTAGAGCCAATGGGATTGTTATGGTCAGATTAAGTTTTCCTCCATGGGTTATTATCATCGGCTGTTCGACCAAGCATATTTTTTTGATAAGAAGAAAAGTCATCATGGGAGGTTACGTCAAAGAAACGAAAAAAGTTAGCAACCTAACTGTCGATAGGAGACCGTTAGTTTTCGGACTTGAAAATCGCTATCAGCATACGAAAAATCGGTTCCAAGTATTAAAAGGTGCTTGGAATTTATATTATGGAAGCCAAGAACAGAGGATGACTTTTTATCGTTAGCGGCGATATTGGAAAACAAGCCAGGAGAACAAAGGAATTGCTTCTTCTTTAAGTTGCCGATGTCTACACAAGGAAGAGCAAGATGGATGGCTGTATACATGGATACATGGTGTAAAGAAGCCACAAGAATCCATCACATGTACGAACAAGGAGGCAGCCGATGTTCATGTGCTATCGGCTAGTCACAAGCAAATAGCCGATAGTAGGGAAGAAGCCAATGTTTATGCTTGTTACCTCCGGCTCCGGATATAGCCAATTATAAAAGATATCGGTTTCTATTACAAAAGTATTCGGCACTATTCTAAGGCATGAGCTGGAATTCACGTATGAAGGAAGTTGAAGAGGACTTGACTTTGCCTATCAGTTACGCATTTGTATGTGAGATTAATTTAAAAGCACAAGAGATAGAGTTTGAATACCACACATGTGCACATGGCCATGTGAATGCTTGGAGTATGAAGCTTGGTGCTGGACAACAGTATCCGATTGAAGGATAGAGCAGAAGCAGACCTGCTTATTCAAAGACGTAACACATCGGCTATTCAGCATCGGCAAAATAGCAACTCACATTCAGGCACTGTTGTAGTGGCTAGTAGGTGTCGGTGCATGGCAACATCGTGGTGGATAGCGGACCAATATGTCGTCGATCTGATACTATCCTCCTCAGCCTAGGAAATAATTACCTTGCCGAAAATCAAGTGTTCGGGCTGACAATGCCGACGGAAGGCAGTCGGCAAGGATAGCTCAAAGGCCGATGGAACCCATATAAGCATCATGAAAATTTAGTGTATATGTGATGCTATCTTGTGCGTGTAGAAGACGGCTAGCAAGCGTCTCGGAGTCCAGTTAGAGCTATATGATGACAACGAGAAAGCCAAGTTTGTTAAGCGTATATGTGCATGTCATATTAGGGAATTCCAAGAAATATATGGGCATACATACGACTGCAACTGATCGGCTAGATAAAGCCGAATGAAGCACAGTCAATCATTTATGGACTACAATTCTATTTTGGCACTTTTGATGCCTTGCTAGCTTGGTTATTTACGTGAGGAGAAACAAAGGAAAAATATTTGTATATCATGTGCAAGACAAGCCCAAGATCCTCAAGTTCAGCCAACAGTAGGGGGGCAAGATCAAGCCCTGCAAACACTAGGGGGCAAGGTCAAGGTCAAATGACAAGGGGGCAACCACCATCACAACAGTCACCAAGTGCCCTTGTCACATAGACAGCTCAGCCTCCTACTGGACGAACCCAAGTGTACTCAGTCCAGCAACCAATCTCGCCAATTACTCAGCAGGTCGTGCAATGGCTGGCTCAAGAAAAATTCAGTACCTCATATCAAATGCCACAGTCGGCCCATAAAATTGTTCCATCAGTACAGAAGGGACATGTCAACAAGGAAACCAATAAAAGCCGACGGCTAGAAGTTCGAAACATACTGTCATAAGATAAAGATGGAAAAGATTACTTCTAATTGGCTCAGCATCTAGAGAATTGCTTGATGGCCCACTGAAGGTAACTTCGTCCTTAGCAAATGATGGCCTCGTGATCAAAGGAGTATAGACCACTGCTATGAGAAGTATCCTGTGCCTATTGAAAAGACAAATAAACTAAGAATAAAAATGTTGGGTAGTCGAAAGATAGGAAAAATAAACTCACTAGTTTTCATCAGATTTCTCTTTCTTGGTGAGTTTCAATAGCCGATGATGCAATGGGTGAGGCAATCAGCTAATTAACATTTGGAGGAATCTCCATCCATCGACTCCTCTTAAATGATCCATGTAGCTGATGAAAATATAATAAAGAATTATTTGAGCTAGCTCAGATCAAATGAACCATCAACTCTGATATAGAGCCCATGATATTCATCAACAACAAGAAGCTGATATTAGAATTTGTTTGGCCATCTATCAAGGTGTTATTCATCAAGACTGATTTCTTCAATCGTTCTCTAGCTGTTGTCTACTGGGAAGGTCAAAGCTTTATCTTGGCCGATTCTAATAGGTTCATTGCGTCGCGCGTTAGGATTCATCCAAACCATGCTGGTCGCTGCAACACTAGAGTTAATCATGTCGCAACTCCTGAACAAGCTACAACTGGAGGCCACTAATGATTTGTTTATATATTTGAATCAAGAGTGAGTCGACATGTGACTATAATATTAATCGGCTTCATAGTGAGAAGATCAAGAGCATAAAGCTGATGGTTTCCTGATAGAAAAGGAAAAGACGACCAAGATTCTCTTGCTGGTATGTTCAAGCATATCAATTCAGATACTATAATAGCTGAACCTCACCCGACTTTGGTCGGAGGGCAATGTACGGATAGAAATCCTCATGGGCATTCTCAACTACTCGCTCACCGGCTCCTCTGTGGGGTGAACATCTCATTGAATCAGTTGTTGGTTCACCATCATTGTTGCGGCTACATTCTTATTCTCTGGCACCTTGGGTCTCACCGGCGACTATGTCACATTGATGCTTAGCTGCTTTATTGCCAGCATCGACGTGGCTACAATCGGGGGGGGGGGGCTCGTACTCCTCAAATGGTCTATCACGATCCTGTAAATACTTGTCCAGGTTGGGCACCAAGGTATCAGCTATGAGTGCTCGGAGTATATTTTAAATATGGTGGCCGAGAACCGAGGCACTGTACATGTGCATGGCTACATTAGGAGCTCAACCATTTCAGCTTTATTATCTACAACACCAACATGGATGTGCTGAGGCACGAGTACTCCTACCTAGAACAAAAGAAGCAGCAGCGGATATACAGAAATCGGTAGGGGTCGGCTCAGCTACACATGATTGATATAGCATCCAGCCACGAGTCTGATTGCTTCTGTTACTGGCAACGAATCAGGCCCAACACCGATTACGTTTACTGAGCTTGGCACACATAAATCTGTCACAACATTTGACTAGAAAGTTGTGCTGGTCATTTCATGGAAGGCAAATTGAATGTTTTGTTACGTGTTCCTGCATCTATAGAGAAAATACAAACAGCAGTAGGAAAAGGGATAAATGTTAAGCATATTCCTCTAGCGAAGTATCTGAACTAATGACCTTCCCCAAAGAAAATCGGTTGCTAGTTCGAGACCCCGCCTTTCAAACTAAAGAATCATTTATTCCTAAAAAGCCGATGAAGATCAGACATCATTGAAAATTGGAACTCAGAGTCGCATCGGCTAAATATTTTAATCAAAGACTTCAAGGCTGATTCTAACTCGTTCGTTCAGCCAATAGTGGTTAGATACTGCTCTAGGCCACCATACGTCAGGATTTGTCCGTTTGCTTAGGCCGACGCCACTTCCAACTTCTTCGGCGACAACTAGGGATTCCACGAGCTGACAAAAGTCACCGAGCAGGCCACAAAGCACACTGAGGTGACTAGGCTCAGGATGGAGGTACATGCATGCAGATATGAGGTATATATTCTTTATTCCTTACTTTTTCTATCACCTATGAACAATTTATCATAGGGAAAGCATGTCATCCAAGTAGTTGATCAATGAGATATGGTATGATGAAGGGAACCTTGCTTCTTTTGCAAAGTACTTGGGAAATTTTCTTACAAAAATTCAAAATCAATAGCTTGTTCTCCTCGATGATATTGAATTTCCTACCAAGACCATATGTTATCATAAAAAACCTTCCACATTGGTTGCTTACTTTGTGTTAAGTTTTGTTAAGTCTTGGTGACCCTTGTTAAGAGATTTATCATGCTCCCAAGATCAAGATCACGTACACGCCTCATATATATGCTGCTTCTATACTGGAAGTACGTAAAAACATGCTTTTCATCCACCTCAAAATGTTCTGCTCCTACACTGGGAGAAGATAAAAATATGTTTGCTAGGCTTTATCAGAATAAATGCTCTAAATTCTTGATAATATTTCTCTCAAAAGTTTGTTGTAAAAAGAGACACGAGTTATGCAAAAATATAAAAAGATGGACACAAAAGAGGTCCAAAGTAAAAAAAAGGAGAAAAAGAGAAAAAGAAAAAAGATGAGAATAAATATAACCCATGTTCTCGCAAAAATATTCCACAAGAGAGAAATATATTTCAGAGAGCATAGTAGAATTATGTTAGCCACTAACTATTCCACACACAAGCACACTTGATCTACGAGTATGACACTTCTCGCCTTGGATCCGGGGTTTGACTTTACGATATACGCAAGGTAAGTATGCTACATATTTTATCCCTACCCTGAACTCCACATAAGCTTTTTAGAAGTAGGGTGAATAGAGGCGAAACAATATCTTGGTGAGGAACTATACACATTGAGCGATATGAGAGAATCATTTGAGTTGCAAAGCTATGTTTTAATTTAAAAATCTTTCAAAAACCTAAGTTTTCTGAGCAGGAGAAGTGAGGATGACTGGATTCTAATCCATTCCATTCTTCAACCACCCAAGACGGTGTGATAAACACTTCAAAGTTCACATATATAGATGAGGCTTGGAATAAGGTAATATTGCTACCGGTGAATTCTTCAGCTCCTTGCTAGTGATTTGATAGCCGATTATAATTATAGACTCGGGGGCCAGTCCTTAATCGCCTAATGCAGATGAACAGCCAAGAGATTGAACCCAAGTAAGTCATCAAAGCCAAGTATTGCAATAAGATGTCACAGACTCAGAAAAGAAGACCATCGGATCAAAATAGTTTGAAGCATAAAAATTCATACTCCGAACTAGGGGGGCCTATGTTGACACTAAAATTTGGTAAGTTTACCCTGACATGAAGGAGTCAGTTGATGGTGTCAAAGGCAGAAAAATCTCCTAATTAAAAGATATTTTCGAACCAGGGCCAGAAAATATTCTTTAATACATTTGGAGATGTATTTGGGAAAGCTTGACCTACAGGAGCTCTTCACCGGCCAAAAAACATTGTTTAATATATCTGGGAGAAGCAGATGTCCTAGAAGCTAGTCACGTGAAGGCAAAGGAAAGACAGGAAAGCCAAAAGATTGTTTAAGCTAAATCATCTCCGTTGCCAAGTAAGAAAAGATCTGATAATCTAGAGCTGAAGCAAGGCAAATTCTCCCTCGGCGGTTGGATGTTGGCGCCTGGTATGGAAATCAAAGTTCAAGTTCAGCATGCCTCACATAGGTGCCATATTCTAGAGTCATCAATTTAATATGGTACGGAATCAAATAATCAATGCAAGTTTAGGCCTAGTGCATGGACTTGTTGGCTTATATACATGGACACGCAACCATCTGACCACCTGATGTACGTCGTACATGGTTGGCTTTTGAAGCAAATGTGTTCAGGACGTATTAAGCCGAGTTAAATTGGATTTGATTCGGCTATCTACGGAAGGAAGCTGATAAATATTATTGGAAGATGGCGGACTCTAGGATATATATCAAGGAAGAATACGTCAGCCAAGAAGCTTTATTAGTAAGGATTCTAAAAAGGAAAAATTAGAGTCCATGTACTCTAGTATTTCTTTTCAATTGTCAGGCAAGTTACATACATGGCTTGTTAGGGGTTATTAGCTCAGGGTATAAATATAAATCCCCAGCTATTGTATCAAGGACATACACACATCAATCAAAGTCAGTCTTTACTTTTTTGGCTTCACGCCAACTCTTAGGAGTAGGAGTAATGTAGCTTTTCGGCGAGTTCTTCAGCAAACAGGGCTGCATCGACTGATCGATCTCCAGCTTGCTTGTGAGTACCGTCACAACTTGTATTGTGCTTGTAAAGCTGCATCAGTTGATTGATATTATTTGAGCCATAATATAAGTTAGTTATTGATCTGTATCGTAGTTTGTAAGGCTGCATCAGCTGATTGATCTCTTATAAATCATAATATAGATCAAAGTTATCGATCTTGTGTTAAATAAATTATTGTTTAATACAATATCACAAGTTATCGAATTCTGCTAAGATTAGTAAGATTTCCTTGCTTTTTTGTTGATTCACCAGTTATCGATCTTGTTATAATTAATGTTTTATTAATTATAACAAATCACCTGATTGAGATAGAGATAGATCGGCATCATATCATCTTAATTGGTCTTCCTTTGATCTGGTCACGCTTTAAATCTCATAATTGATGACTTAATTCCGCTGGATCGGTTATTTTATCTCTATTCCAATCAAACATAGTATGCATCCAAAGACATGTTTCAATCTTGAATAAACTCACTAGTTAATGAGATCTAATCTAATAACACTACCATAGCTGCATCGATCCGATCAAACCTCACTGGTAAGAATATAGATTAGAAATTAGTGATTTTGTTCATGATCGAGATATGTACTCTGTTTGTTTGCTATGCCTGCATCGGCTATTTTAGCTGATTGCCTATGCTCTCACACATATAGCATGTTTTCATGAATCTATTCACATATAGATGGTTTTATATATTCTTTGGCTTTAGTTTGTTATCATTATCATAGCTGCATCGATCCGGTCGAACCTCACTGTTGATGATAATAGATTAGATTCAGATTGTTTATGGATTCATTTATGGTAAACAGTCGATTGTTCGCGTGTTATACTCTTTTGATGAAACTTATCAGCTCAATGTTTTATACTGATCATATTCTATTTAGCCGATGATATTTCCTTATATTGTTGTATTGCTGGATGTCGACTCTATAGTCGATGGCCATATCAATCGGCTATTTGGCCACATATTAGAACTGTCTGGTGCAACACCGACATGTTCCACCTTAAACTACTGATTATTCTCTCATTGTCAATTGCAGGGTCAAATTAACTGGCACACCTTTGGTCCCGAAACCGACCGTTCTTGTGTTGAAGCTAAGCAGATCTTGAGGTTCACTCCGTCAAGATCATCCGGCTTGCTGTGTGTTGATCACATCGCCACATTTTTGTGTCAACACTTACATTGGCCATTACTAAAATGGCAATCAAATCCATCATCGTGTAAACATGAACACTTATTAGTTTCTATGCAAAGTGGGTACGTAAAGGACATCTGTAAGCTTAAGTACAAAGCCATCATTTAATTCTAATGGGAGTTCTCCAATGGCTTCAACTTCAGCTTTGACTCCATTTGCTACCTTAATGTGTCTTTCTCCTCTTTGCAAGGTCCTCCTCGTATGGAATCCCGGTAATGAATTTGCAATATAAATAGTTGCACCTGAATCAATCCACCAAGTAGATTTTTCATAACTTAAATACAAGGACTCATCTACAAACGTAATAGTGTCCTCACCTTTTCTAATCAGGTGCTTCAGAAACTCTAGACAATCTTTCTGGTAGTGTCTAGTCTTCTTGCACCATCTGCAGGTGTCCTTGTCTACTTGAACATGATTGGATTTCTGATGCTGATCTTTTTGGGGGGGCTTTCCTTGTGACTTAGAAGAGGAGCTATTGTCCCACTGAGGTTTATCTTGTGGTTTGTCTTTCTTGTTGTCGAAGTTTTTCCTTTTATTTTCCTTCACATGGTTGACGGAGTCACCATTTGAGCTCTTAAGCCTCTTCTCGTCTTGCACACACATGGCAATGAACTTCTCAATGCCCCACTTATCTAGTTGTAAGTTGTAATTAACAACAAAGGTCTCATACTTTTTGGGCAAAGAAGCAAAAATCAAATAAATTAGGAACTCATCCTTGAGCCCCATGTCTATTGGCTTGAGCTTGGATGCCGTGTTGCTCATTTTCAGTATGTGCTCTCTAATCCCTCCACCAGTGTATTTCTCACTGACTAACTTCTTAATAAGAGTGCTTGCATAAGCCTTTGAAGAGTCAGTAAACTGACTCTCCACCTTCTTTAGATACTCAGTGGCGGTGGTATATTCTAGGATTGATCCCTTTATTGGATCCTTAATGGATCCCATAATCATCATCAAATACTTGCGGTTTGAAATATACTTCACACGATCAAGGTCATACTTCATTCTCACTGATGCATGGTCACGCTGCCGAGTAGCGAAAGCTGCATCAGTCTCATTTTCTGCCCTCATCGGGTCCTCAGGCTCGGTGAGACACGGAGAGATAAGCGCTAGATCATTATCGGACAGCGCAAGTGCTATCTAAAGCTTCTCTCGCCATATGTTATAGTTGCTTCCATTGAGAGGCGAAATGGACGAGATAAACATCATTGGATTGTATCCTGGAAATAACATCAGAGAAAATGAGAAAAATTTGACATAATAATTGCATGCCTTAATTTAACGATGGTCAAAATTAAAACATACAGTGTGCTTCTACATTAACTCTACATAACCGTTGGGCAGAAATAGAACTAATGCATAAAAATTATAATATTGCTATCATCAACTTTAGTAAGAAAAAAGCAATATCATAAATACGATATTATTCTACATTAATTCTAGAATTAATGCATGGAAAACTCATGTCTTACTTATAATATTGTTATTATCAATGTTGGTCAGAAAATAATAATATCATAATATAACTTAAACAAAAAATAACTCTCCTCCAATTAAATTTTTTCTGTTGGTTCCAATTTAATTAGAGAATAAACATAATCATAACAGCGGAAACATGGAAAAATACTTGAAAAATAATATTATTCAGAAGCATTTCTATGTTCTTAGCTGCTCTCTAAACAAATTATCACGTTGGTTCAAATTTGAGCAGGGATTTAATCATCAAAACTTAACATAATTCACCAAAATTGCTTCTAAAAATAATAAAACAAAAAGAAAATGTCACTGTGCATCTGGCCCTAAGGCCCACAACGGCCCAAATCTAGCCGTGCACGCCGCGCTCCCCGCGCCTAGGTCGATCTCAGCCGTCAGTCGTCCGCCCTCATCGGCCAAACAAAACCGCCGAAGCCGCGCCTCCCCCGAACCCTAGCGTCATTCTTCTCCCTCCCCATTCTCCCCAGCGCAGCGGCCACCCATGGCGGCCGGAGGAAGAAGACTGGCGCCGCCGCAGGCCCCCTCGTCGGCGCGTGCGTTTGCCCGAGGGTGAGCGTGCCGCCGTCGAGCGGTCTTGTGGCGGTGCTCCTGAGATTGCAGCCCGCGGCCCGGCTCGATCTCCCGCGCGGTGGCGGGAGCTTCTTCTCGCACAACAGCGGTGGCGGGAGCTTCTTCCCGCACAACGGCGGTGGCGATAGCGGTAGAGGAGCCCTGGTAGGTCCCTCCCTGCTCCATCCTTTCTACTAGGGTTAGGGTTTCGAGATTTTATCCGATTCGATTCATCTCCTTCTTTCTACTCGATTTCTACCCCAAGGACTAGATCTATACCTAGATAGGCAACTGATACCATTATTAGTACTAGTGGATTGGGTAGGTGCAGATCTAGCGGGTGAGAACCTTTCTATTCGGGATAAAAAGCCCTAAAACATGAACTAGGATATATATATATATATATATATATATATATATAGGGAGAGGCTATTCAGTAGCCGGCTACAAAATAAGTTATTCTGTAGCCACTTTGAGTTATGATAATTACTATGTTAATTTACGAGATTATAGTAACTCCTTACTAAGTGGTTTAATATAACGTTATGGTAAATATCCCCATGTGTTATAGTAACCCAACTATCGTAAATATGTATTGACATTATGGTAAATTAGTATATAAAATTATAGTAAATGGAGGTGGCTACAGAATAACTTATTTTGTAGCCGGCTACTGAATAGCCTCTCCATATATATATATATATATATATATATATATAGAGAGAGAGAGAGAGAGAGAGAGGTGCAGAGGTAGCAGATCATCGGTGGGTTTGGCGGAGGAGGAAGTCATGGCGGTGTTGGTGACGCAGAGTGTCAGCGAAGGGGAGGCAGTTGCGTCCGGCCAGCGGTGTGGACGTCGGGCGTGGCGCAGAGGCGGCGGTGAAGACGGTGGCAGCGCTTCCCGTCGCTGTTAGCGCCTCCCTCTAAATCGGTTTAGGGTTTGTAGGTGGGGTTTGTGGTGGCAATGAACCTCATACATCGAGCCCCGGCACCCCACCGCCTTTTATATGGCGCTGCGCGACGGGGGCCCATCAACCATGAATTGATTGGACACCCCCGGTTAGGGCGCAGGATCAAGGCCTGACTCGGTCGTTGGACCAAGTCGGAGCCCATATACGCGCCATGACTAGCTCCCTGGCCAGGCCCCGGCGAGTCAGCCACAGAGCCTTTCACTCTCAGTCACAGGTAGCAGCTGGAAATCGCCGCAAAGAAGAATGCGGCAGGCATGGCATCTGCCAAACCCGAGAGAGAAGCAACTCCCGCAGGTTTCTCCCATCCCATGGTTGGCCGGTTTGGCCTGGCTCCCGCTCGGCAACAGAGAGCTGGACCAAACGCAGGATCTGAACCAAACACTTTAGGAGTAGTAGTTGAGGAAGAGCCATTTTAGGAGGAGCACACGAGGATGAGCCATATTTGTGCCAAACAAGCTCTTAATTTCATTTCCAGTGGCTGCAACTATGATGGAAGCATACAAGGCAGTTTCGTAATCAATTACTGATAAGCAGGCTTTGGAATGGAAGGTAGCATAGTGACCTAATGATAACACTGAACTTATAAAATGTCAACATCCGATTCACAGCACAACAAATGAGCATTTCATAATCAATTGCCGGAAAGAAGATTGCAAGTTAAAGCGCCAATTCTGATTTCTAAAAAATTGTTACATTCTTGCCAGTTGCCATCAGGGTATTTCATACTGGCTCTAGAGCCTTACAGTAATTCACCAGTACAAGCATACCAGTCATAATGAATTGAATTTTTATATAGAGCCCCACAAAAAAATTGTCAAAAGGTACAGCCTCATCACAATGTGTTTACCCTTATATTTTTCTCAGTTCCAAATCACTAGTGTATAATCTGACAACAACAAAAATAAAATAAACATTCATAAACTAAATCCTAAAAAGTAACTTTTTCCTGAAAACCTTAAAATGGGGGTGATTCCCAATCCACATTAATGGTACAGTTCTCGTCTCCATCATTGCAATGTGCTATTCTGTCATATCGGCACCTAATCGATCTTCACTGACGAGTAAATCAACCTAGTGAACCAGAAGCAGGCGCAGAAACCAATTGTGCCAGTGAGCACAAAAAAGGCATAGGAGGCGAGAAGCATGTAGCCGAAGTACAAGATGCCAGACACCAGCTTAGTAATCTGCAGTTTCGTGAAGAAGTAGAAAGCAGCATACAGGAAGAGATACAGGGCGGAGGATCCTGAGGTAAGGTAAGACCTCCACCACCACATGTAGTCCTCACTGCAGAGCTGGAAATAGCAGAGCACGATTGTGATCTCGGCACAGGTGATGATGAGGATCACAAACACAAGGAAGAGGAAGCCAAAGATGTAATAGAACTGGTGCAAGCCAGATGGAGGTGAGGAGGAAGAATAGTTCAATGAAAACTGCTCCAAATGGAAGGACCCCACCAATCAGAATAGTGAAAAGTGGATTCATGTACCAAGCCTGCTCAGGGATCTGCCGTGGAATCTTGTTTGTCTTGACTGGAGCTTCCATGGCAGGTTTCTTGAACCCAAGATAGCTCCCAACAAAGACAAGGGGTACTGAGATGCCAAACCAGAGGAGAACCAAGGCAAACATTGTGGTGAAAGGAACAGCACCAGATGACTTCTCCCCCCATATAAGAGTATTCAAGATGAAGAAAATAACAAATGCAACCCCTGGAAACAGGAAAGCCGTTTGCAGGGTAATCTTCTTCCACTCTGAACCTTTGAACATCTTGTACAGGCGTGAAGAAGAATAGCCAGCAAGCAGCCCCATCAAAACCCAGACTAGAAGCATTGCAGTCATCAGTCCTCCCCGGTTTGATGGAGAAAGGAAACCCAACACAGCGAAGATCATTGTAACTAGGAGCATGCCAAAGAATTGGACGCCAGTGCCAACATAAACACAGAGTAAGTCAGAGTAGGTTGGAGGACGGAACACGTCCCCATGAACAAGCTTCCAGCCTGTTTCCTCTTGTGCTTCTTCTTGAGTTTCAAGCTGATTGTATCTAGAGATATCTCTGTAGAGAGTGCGAAGCATTATCATGGCAACCATGCCAGATAGGAAAAGCACGATCATGAGAGAGTTCACGATAGAAAACCAGTGAATCTGATCATCAGTCATCAACAGGTAGGTGTCCCAACGTGACGCCCACTTGATCTCACTCTCCTGCAAAATTAGTGGAGGTTCATTAAAATCATCACAAATAAACATTCAAAGAGTACGCTACAGCAGCTAAACTAAGCAATTCTTAACCCTAGTCTCGTACCTCCTCAAAACGAACATCATATGTGAATATGATTTCCTTGTCTGTTTCAACTTCCTGAGGATTATCAGAGTTTATTACAAATTTGCTCGCATGAGGATCACAAGTGCTCAAGTGAGTGTCTACACCATTCCATTTATCGTCAACCTGATGCTTGACACTGGCAAAATATGTACCAAAATACCTTAGGTCCATTTCATAAAGAACAAGAAGAATAAAATCCCGCCAGACAAAGTTAGAAGTAAACCTGTGTGGGTTGACCTCAAATCCCACTATTCTAGAAAGTCCCGAATTATCATCCCTGTGATACTTCACCGTAAATGACAAATGGTTGTGGATGAAGTATTTCTCATCCTTAGTCTGAAAAAAGCATTTGTGTATGTGAATTTATATGTCCAGACAAATAGATAAAGGATTCCAACAAAGAATTAAAGATTGCATGCATAAAGAAAAAGTAAACATTAACAGAGCATAAGGACTTACTCCAGAATACAGGCCTTTGAGACCAACATGATATCCACCTTGATAAGCAATACTGTTCTTATCTTGCCTTGTAACAGGAACAACTAGCGGGAGGTTGTCTAGAATCCTGTGATGCAATTTATATAAGGTATAGGAAATTACTGTGTCAACTGAAGTACAACACTACCCACATAGGTTCATAGTCCTTACATGTTCACTCAGGTATTCATCCTCTATCTTTTCCTTGAGCTCCTTGGCTTCTTTCTCACCGATCTTTGCTTTGCAGACAATCTGACACATCTTGGGCTCTCCCATTTTGAACTATACCCCAAATAACAAGCAGAAGGAAACATTTTACGCGATGCACATACCCGAGGACAAAACCTCAATTAATCTGTTATGTCATATAAGGTACTAACCACATAAGGAGAGTTCTCAATGCGATCACCACGAAGAACCTCACCAAGATTTTCGGCACTGTCGATTATGGTATCTGGCTTGCAGAATGGAAGGGAGTAATATGTGTAAGGGAGTTGAGTCTTGATAGATGTCAACTTATTCACCTTCACTGGAAGCGGATCACCCTGTGGACAAATTAGAAGAGTGAATAAAATGCTATCATATCAGTAATCACGAAGTGACACTACTTTGTTATAGGAGATTAACACAATGAATGCCATTCCTTTGCCATGAGTGATCCTCTACATGATACCTTATTACATGATCTAGCACCTCATTTAGGATTTAGGAGTTGATACCAATTTAAACTATGGTGTAGGCCCTGGCACAGCTCCAGCACCTGCCTAAGCTGCCTTGCTACGCCATTTTGAGAAGAGAGATAAAAAATGGAGAAGCAGGAGCTCCACCAAACGGGAGCTGAAGCAGAAACTACCAAAGCCAAAGCTTCTACTTAACCTTCGGATCAAGGACCATCACCTGGAAGACAGATTCAAGGTTATCTTATATGGTGTACAAATACAAAATGGCATGCGTTGACTTTTCCACGCAGGGCACAATTCTGATCACATCAAAATCTAGCGGTTATTTTTCAGATGAGGACAAATATCACAACAGCAAACCACGATACTGCAAAAGTGCGCGAATTGAGGTGCAACATATGAATCCGAAGCCCAGCTATGGAACCATGCTAACTGAACCGGATGAACGAATCGGGGACGCTGCACACCACACACGAAACCCTCGAGCTGGATCTGCGGAACCCAGCCCCTGTACCGGCACCCCCGTTGACTAGATCCAGCTCCGAACACTAACACAGTTATACACAATCACTCCAAGGTGCACTAAGGGGGGAGGGAAACCGCAGGGACCCAACAAACCTTGGCGAAATCGTTCGGGGCGACGCCAGGGAGGTAGAACCCGGCGGCCGGCGCGGCGACGGCGAGCAGGACCGTGAGCGCCGCGGCCCACCGGAGCATCGCCGGCGTCCGCATCGGTGACGGGGCGGGAGAATCACCGCCCGGTGGGAGGGTAAGCGCCCGAGATCTGCGCGGCGAGGCGGTGGGTGGGGTGATGGCTCGCAGGCTCGGCGTGGCGCGCGAGGTCGGGGGCGGGTGGGTAGAGACGACAACGCGCGGCGCGCTGCAAGGAGGAAGTTTCGGGTGACGGGTGGATCTTCTGGGGTTTTTATTGATAAATAGTTTATTGACGCTTAGGTCCCTGGATAAACGTTTAATCGCTCGATGGTGTCGGTTAGTTTAGTCCTAGTTTGACCTCGTATGTCGTGGCACGTGCGAGGGAGGTGGTGCTTGTCTGACGTGACCCGCAGACCGCAACGAAGGATGATCAGATGATGGTGTTTGGCAGTACGTGTACACCGGTACGCGGTACATGGTGGCCTCGTAATTTGATGTTACAAGTACGGAGTACATATTCTCTAAGCGCTCCTATTATGATTTTTTTTTTAAAATGGCACTTGTAAGTTCCACGGTGGAGACGAAGAGAGTGTTCTCGTAATTTGATGTTACAAGTACGGAGTACATATTCTCTAAGCGCTCCTATTATGATTTTTTTTAATGGCACTTGTAAGTTCCACGGTGGAGACGAAGAGAGTGTTCGGCTGAATTGGATTATTTACTGTTTATGCTGAAAAACACTGTTTTATGCTGAAATGTTATGAGAGAAAAATACTGCTCCAGTTGAAAAAAAAACAGAACGAGCCAGCTGACCAGCCAGCCGAACAGGCTCGAAGTGATGAACTTTATATCGGCTCTCCATCCCGACATTTTCTCGGAAGATATGAGTAAATTGGGCGCATGGGTAAATTAAAAAAATAAAGAGAGAGGCAAAGGAATCAATAAAAATAGTTTAGGTGGTTAAATTTTTTTAGAAAGGTAAGAAATAATTTGGTGTTCCTGATCCAATGTCGTTTATAAAGCTAATATAGGAAATTATTGGGGAGGGAAATAAATTGGGGTTGCTTCTTATTTTATTAGCTCGCTAAACTTATTTATTTAATGAGTTGATTATAGAAAACATCTGAAGACGCTCTTAGAACGATATATATTGATGTTTCACCGCTAATGGTATATAGGAGTGCATTCTATGGGACCTGATAATTTTTTCTTAGTTTCTCCCCGGTGCTAATATGATTTTTTAAGAAAAGTACCAATGCATCATTGGCTTGAAGATAATAGGAGGGTGCATATGAGTTGATGATTTGCTTGACGGTGAACCTATTACTGGTAAAATTGTTTATAGTAATGGAAGGGATCCATTTTGCAGATGTATCATTCCACAAAATAGAGACTAATGATACGTTCTCGAGGTTGATATTATAAGAGGAATCATTAGCTACCGTGCACAATAGTTCTTCATCTTTAAGTTTCCTCGGGATTAACATTTGTTTTACGTTGTAATAAACGAGAAGAGCAATGTTTTTCACACTCACACCTCTTCTCCTTGTTTTTTTTCCTATGGTGCATCTTTATCTATCTAACCATGCTTACCTGGACGAACTATGCAAGGCGGTTCCTTTGTATTTTTATACAACTACATCTACAACATAAAAAAAACCACTACCTAGTTTGAAACGAATATACAACACAACAGATGGTTAACTACAATAACCGGCTAGACGCTTGGCACAGGGAGAACATTACCGAATTAAAATGGCTAGGGTGAATTTAGTAGCAGACTAGATTAAAATGAACAAATTTCTTAATAAAATATTATTCACCATTAATTTTGAGCGCATCGCTAAATAGATTTGACCTGAAAATGGTGCTTAACAATATATACTCATTGGTACTGTAGTGAAACATGTGGAATCAATCCTCTAGTCTACTAGAAGTTTTAGTATAACCTCTTTTCCCTCTTGGACAAGCAAGGAATGCCTTTAGCCGGTCAGAACAAGTTGCTAATCCAGCGATCATCGGTGCCTTTAAGCTTCTCGGTACATATGAGTCCTTTACTTGGATTTGTTTTAAACGAGGCCAAATAACACAAATATCATAACATTGTGACAATTTTTAAGTAGTACTCCATTCATAAAAGAATATAATTCTAACGCAAATATTAAATAAATATATTTAGATTTGTTATGAGATATCTTTATAGTATACCTATTTGTTATCATAAACATTAATATATCATTTATATATTAGATCAAACTTTAAATGTTTTAGAATTATATTTTTCAGCCAAAGTAGTACTAGTATCTCTGAGTACTAAATCCGCTCTAAATTATAGTTCGTTTGACTTTTTTTACTCTAAGTTTATCCACTCGTCTTATTAAAAAATTTATACAAAATATCACTTATTTTGTTGTGGCTTGCTTTATTAACAAAAGTTTTTCAAGAATGACTTAAATTTTACTATGTTTTCATAAATTTTTTTGAATAAGACGAGTGGTCAATCTTAGAGTGAAGAAAAGTCAAACAAACTATAATTTGGAACGGAGGGAGTACATCAGTTTATTAATACCCTGTTTGGATCATCTGGGCAAAACTTTAGCCTAGGGCTAAAGATTAGCCCATGGGATGGGGTTGTTTGGATCCGGAGGCTAAAGATTAGCCTCTTACCCTACAATGACCCATTTGCCCCTAATTTATTACCTATGCAGAAACATGCGTCGGGGTGCGTGGAGTAATATGAGTCTTTTGCCTCATAAGATCACTTTTAGCCCACTTTGGAGGGCTAATGGAAAAGGAGTAGGCTAAAATTTAGCCTCCACGTTTAGCCCTCCTGTTTGATACATGAAAGGTTAAAAGTGACTAAAAGGGGTGAACTAAACTTTAGCCCCATGAATTTAAATAGGGCCTTAAGACTGTCTTCAATAATTGTTGCCCAAAATAGACTTACTCTATGATTGGGTAACGCTACAGGTAAAGAGTTTAATATCTATTTTTTTCTCCAACAAAAAAACCTAAAAGAGAATCATTTCTACAAATAAGTCTTTGGGAGAAAGGATAGTCAGATTTATGTTATATCTTGGAGAAATGATAGTGAGATTTAGGTTATATCTTTTCTTACTTTTAAAATGGATCTTTCGTACGTTGAAGACCATAGGAATTATATTGAGGATTTATTTTAGTCTTGGGTCTCCAGATGGCTTAATCATTTGTACCATGAGTTTTCTTGCCTCGCAGTTAAGGATGGCAACAGGGATGTACCCGTCGGGTATCGCCAGAACGTTCTCTACCCCGCTACGGAGAATTCATCCCATCTTCATCCCCATTAACTGTCTCGGGTATAGATTCTTGCCCATCCCTGTACCCGTCGAGTACCGGTCGGGTAATAGATACCCGACGGGTACTGCATACCCGATAAACAAAGACACTTGGGGTCACAAACTTTGCAATCGGAGACGTTTCTTCTTCACCTGGGTATAAGTGTCGGAGTCTCGGAGATGCCGAGGAGAAGGAGCGAGGTTGCGAGGAGGACGAGCAAAGGTGGCAGAGAGACCGAACTGAGGAAGCGAGGGGCACGAGCGCTCGTGAAGCAAGCGTGCTTGTGCTGCTGGCAGAGATGGTGAGGGAAAATTGAACTAGGATTCCTAGAACACACAAACTATATATATATATATATATATATATATATATATATATATATATATATATATATGATTGTTCAGATTTGGACCAAAATACCTATGTCGAACTTTTTTAACCTAATACTCGCATGACAGCTCAAATAGTCGAGTTCTCCAACGGGTAACGGGGACGGGTAAACAGGGAACGTTCCCGTACCTGCTGTACCCGTCGAGGATAAATTCTTACCTATTTAAATACCCGTGGATAAAGATATAAGCCCGTTCCTAATGGATCAAAGGTGGCCGTTGCCATCTTGACTCACAGTGCGGCCGCTACTCGCTCGTGGTTGCCTACCGGCGCATCGCACGATGGGACGCACCCGCAGCAGTTGCCCACCAGCCCACCAGCGCGCGCCTGGCCTGACCTCCCCAAAACCGAAGTGGATCTCGGCCAGCCAGCGAGCCGCCCACCTCCTGCGACCGGACCACTCCCTGCGACTGCGAATATCCCGCCCGCCGCCCGGTCGCCTCCGCAAGCACCGCACCACACCGCACCGCATCGCTGCCGTCCCTCCCTCCCCAGAAACCCAGCCCAACCCCTCCGCTTCCAGATCCCTCCTCCACCTGCCGCCCCAGATCCCGATCCGCCGGCCCGCTGCCGCCGCCTCGGCCGCGGCCATGGCGGCCGATCCCCTGCTCGCGCTCCTCGCGGGCGCGCTGCTAGCCGCGGCGCTCGCGCCGGCCGCGGTGGCCCCGTCGTGCCCGCACACCAACCTGACGGCCAACTTCTCCGCCGACCTCACCATGCTGCAGCACCAGCTCCGCGGGACGGTGCGCCTGGCCGACGACGGCAAGTGCGCGCTCGAGCTCACCCGCTTCGACCTCCTCGCCGCCTCCCCCTCCGCGCGCTTCTGGGCCGCCGACGGCCCCGCCATGGCCGACCTCGCCGCCGGCCGCGCGTTCTCGCCGCTCCCGCTCAACAAAACCTTCCGGAACGCCTCCCTCGAGCTCCCCTTCGCCCGCCCGCTCCCGCGCCTCCTCGCGCTCTACGACCCCGACACCTCCTCCGACTTCGGGCACGTCTTCCTCCCCAACGGCACAGGCCCCGATCTCGATACCGCTGCCGAGCCGGCGCCCACCATGTTCGACAACTGCATCCCTCTCTCGGAGACGGAGACCTACCGCCTCCGCTGGACGCTCAATGCGTCCGCGGGCACCGTCGAGATCGGCCTCGAGGCGGCCGTGGGCTCCGAGTACTACATGGCATTCGGGTGGGCGGACCCCAAGGCCAACTCCCCCGCGATGATCCACGCCGATGTCGTTGTCGCCGGCTTCACGGAGGAAGGTACCCCATTTGCCGAGGACTATTACATAAGCGACTACACTGAGTGCACGCTGGGGAAGGAGGACTCGCCCGTGTCTGGGGTTTGCCCAGATAAGGTCTATGAGGACGGGAGGAACGATTCAGTCCTGGTCTATGGGCACCGCCGGGATGGAGTGTCCTTCGTGAGGTATGTGAGGATGCTTGATGCTGAGGATGCCAAGTATGATGTGCCAGTGGGTGCCACGGAGGAGATGGCGGTGCTTTGGGCTATTGGTAAGCTGCGGCCACCGGACACAATGCGCCCACATTACCTCCCACAGAACCACGGGGGGCCAAGGGACATAACCTTTGGGTTTGCCCGGTTGAATTTGTCAGAGACGGTGGACAATTGCCTTGGACCGTTGGATGCTGACAATAAGGAGGATCAGGAGAGGATCATCGCAGATCGCAAGACACCACTCATGGTGACATCTGCTCCAGCCGTGCGCTACCCAAACCCACCAAACCCTGACAAGGTGCTTTACATCAACAAGAAGGAGGCGCCACTGTTAAAGGTTGAGAGGGGTGTGCCAGTGAAGTTCTCAGTGCAGGCTGGGCATGATGTGGCACTCTATATCACTTCAGATCCCATTGGTGGTAATGCTACGCTGAGGAATAAAACAGAGGTCATATATGCTGGTGGGCCTGATGCTCATGGTGTCCTAGCAACCCCAAAAGAGCTTGTTTGGCTGCCTGATCGAAATACGCCTGACCTAGTCTATTACCAGTCACTGTATGACCAGAAGATGGGATGGAAAGTTCAAGTGGTTGATGGAGGCCTTAGCGACATGTATAATAACAGTGTTGTTTTGGATGATCAACAAGTTACTTTATTTTGGACTCTCTCCGCAGATTATAAATCTATATCTATAGCAGCTCGAGGTGAGAAGAAAAGTGGATATCTTGCTATTGGGTTTGGGAGTGGGATGGTGAATAGCTTCACCTATGTTGCTTGGGTGGGCAATGATGGGGTTGGGCGAGTGAAAACTTATTGGATTGATGGAAAGAGTGCATCAGGTATCCACTCAACATCTGAGAACATCACATTTGTCCGGTGTAAGTCAGAAAATGGCATTATTACCTTTGAATTTACTCGCCTTCTTAACCCTTCTTGTACCGGGAAGGTAGAATGCAAGAACATCATTGATCCAACTACACCACTTAAGGTCGTCTGGGCCATGGGTGCAAGCTGGTCGGGAGATGATCTGACAGACAGTAACATGCATTCAGTCACAAGCAGTCGGCCTATACGTGTTTTGTTGTTGAGAGGTTCAGCTGAGGCAGAACAGGATTTGCGTCCTGTCCTGGCTGTTCATGGGTTTATAATGTTTGTTGCCTGGGGCATCTTGCTTCCTGGTGGAATAATGGCTGCTCGGTATTTGAAGAGCTTGAAAGGAGATGGGTGGTTCCAAATACATGTCTATCTGCAGTATTCAGGAATTGCTATAATGTTTCTTGGTGTCCTTTTTGCTGCTGCTGAGCTCCGTGGCTTCTTTGTCAGCTCAGTGCATGTTAAGTTTGGTGTGCTGGCCCTATTATTGGCAGTTTTGCAGCCACTAAATGCTAAATTCCGGCCCAGTAAGCCAGCTAATGGGGAGGTTCCATCTCGCAATCGAATCCTGTGGGAGTACCTGCATGTTATCACAGGGAGGTTGGCAATTATTGTAGGAATCGTGGCGCTTTTCACAGGAATGAAGCATTTAGGCCATAGGTATGACAGTGAGAATGTTGAGGAGCTCACTTGGGCCTTAATGCTGTGGGTGCTTTCAGTTATCGTTGTTGTGCTGTGCTTGGAATATAAGGAGGTCAAAAGAAGGATCGGTGACAGAAGCACCAGAGGGCACTGGGTATTAGGCAACACCGAGGAAGATGATTCAGTTGATCTTTTGCATCCTGATGGTACAGCCAGGAATTCAGAATCTAGCGCTTCTGGTGTAATGGAGGTGCAGCTTGAACCTCTCAATAGATGATGTAGATCAATCTGTCAGATACAAAGACACCCGTTCCATATTTTCTTATACGGATGATAGGTCCACCGCCATGGAATTTTCTGGCTCAGAGGAGACTGATCTGGAATTCTCATGGTTGTTCTATCATAGCAGAATGGTTCCAGGCTAGATAAGATGTTCAAATTCTGTCCTGCATCACACTGTTTACATTGTATAGTGTAAATTTTTGACAATAGACAGGTATAATTTGTCACATTGTCCTAGCAATTCTTTTTACTATTGAGATTTATAGAGGAAAAGAATTAATTGACGTGCTCATTGCAATTCACAGCAGCAATGTGTGTTGGGTATTGTTTTTCAAGAGAGAAATATCATGATTTCTGTATGATATCCACTGAGAAGTATGACTTGTTAATCCTGTAACGAGGCAAAAATATGTTGATGTACAGGCATTGTTTTCGCTTAGTGTCTCCAGATATGTAAAATGTAATGTACTTGAAATACTCCATCCTTCACAAGCATTGGAACACTATCATTATGCTTTTGCTGATTGCATGTCAAGCCTGTTAGATGTTGTCAATTAGAGCTCAGTTCCATATTAATGATGGCAATGGCAGTACACCTTTTGCTGCCACAGATCAGATGTATATATTGATTCTTTGCAAGTTGCAAAAAAAAAAAAAAAAAAAAATCTGCATTGCTCCAGTTTGGCGTTAATTTGTTTTGTTCGCTTGGTTAAAGTCATGGCTGAAAGTACTGTTGGCTGATTTGTTGTGAGAAAAATATTGTTCGTTGGCTGAAAAAATACGGCTTATAAGCCAAGCGAATAGGGCTAATGCGCTGAATTCGCTCGTGCTGACTCCGGATTCCAGTTCTACTTTGTGAATCAGGCACAGGGGCACAGCCGATGGCCTTGAGATCCCAGCTGCACTTTGCTAGTACTCCTACCTGAGTAAGCGCCGTGTGCTTTTGCCGCGGACGGAGGCCGGCAGGTGTGAAGTGGCGGAACCAAAGGAGACCGGAGACGGACGGAGCGCCGAGCCGTGCGCGGTGGTTTCGGTTCCCGCGTCGGTGCGGCTAGGCTGGCGGGTGGCGGCATCGGCCGTCAGCGCAGACTAGACACGACACACGGGAGCGCCTGCGTCTGCGTGTGGGAAAGGGCCGGCCTTCCGATGGGTTGGTCCCTACTCCCTCTTTCCCCAGGTAACTCGTTGGTTTGTGAGTTAAAAATTGAATCTGTCTCGCCAACAATCAGTTATTTTGCCCGTGCCAACAACCAGATTTTTTTTCATATGCTTGCACTGTTACCTTATTACTATATTTATATTGATTCTTCAGTGTAATTTATTAAACAGAGTGGTGTAATTTGGAAATAACACAAGGTCTCAAATAAATATATGACAATTTTTTTAAAAAAAAATATAAATTTTTTCTATGGATTCCAGAAAAATATATATCAGATTGTTTACAAATGTCATCAAATTATTCAAAAACTTACAAATTTATAAATAGAAGAAAGGTCCTAGAATCGATCCGCACGACGTTGACGGAGACGCCGGCATCCGCCCGCGCGAACGACGGCCTCGGGCGTTCGGGCGACAAACAAGCAGCCGAACGAAGTCACCAACAACACCGTACGAAGTCACCAACCAACCAACCGTACGCAGCCTAATCGGACGGCAGGAGGCAGCGAACCGTACGAATCCTACGGTCAAAAAATCCGGTTGCTACCTGGACGCAAAACAACCGGTTATTAGTTAGCAAATCTGTAAAAATTTGATTCGATTTATATAAAATACGTGAAACATTTGGATCTTTAAATAAATTTATTAAAAAACTAAATTCAAATATCTATCTAATGAAATTAATTATGTACCATAAATATTAATATTATATATATATATTTAGTTAAAATTATTTTTCGAGAACAAAAAATAACAGATATTTACGGACGAACGGAGGGAGTTGGTCTGAAGCCCACCGCCAAACCAAGCCAACTAGCCCATGCGGCAGTGCTTTCCGTTTTGGGGCACAACAGCGTCGTCCCACATGGGCGCGTGGACCAAGCCGGCAAAGGCATGGTGAACAATGGTTTTCTCGTGCTCTACTGCCCCCTCCTGATCGGTAGCCCGCCCAAACGCGTCGGTGCGGTCAACGAAACGCCCAAAGGATGGGATGGTTGGCATCCCACGCTTTTGCAATACAGCATATACATATTTTAGTATGTACAAGGCAAAGAAACTCATTAAACCGTCCTATGTCAAACAAAACAATATCTATACCTAGTCTATATCAATATCTAACTATATCTATAACAATAGCTCCGTTCGCTTCGCTGAGAAAAAAAGACGAAACACTATTTCGACTGATTTGTTGTGAGAGAAAAATACTATTCTGACTGAAAAAACAAGCTGAAAAAGACGGATTAAAAGAGAAACGAACGGGGCCAATAACTTCAATATTAAAAAAGAAAATTTCTCTCTTGGGTTATCCATCATTCTCTTTTTCGGTCCGTCTGTCCCTTTACTTCTCCGATCGAATCCTGATTGATTTGACTAAAAATAGTGGTATGTGATGAGTTAAGAGTCCTAATTGTTTTTTCTGTGATCTAAATTCACGATCCGTACTCATACATAGTACATGGTCCGATTTCGTGACAACTCTGTTGCAACCACAGACATGTCTACTAGTATATCTATATAATATTAGAAAATAAGAAAATCCACTACAAATTTTCATCCGTCACTCTCTCTCTCTCAGTCTCTCTGTACTCTCGTGAGCATCCTGAGTTAGAGATAAAAGTCTTACTTTGTTTACTGTCCCATGCGCAATGACTTTATGACCATGCTCGTTTGAGTTAGAATGGCGTGCGTCCAACTACGGTATAGCGGTATAGAGTTTGATTTGAAATGTATTATAGAACAGTTGATATAAAATGTACCTGTAACTTACGAGCAAAGAATTCATATATACTTCTGTAGATTTCTCGGTACGGGCAATTGAATTAATATATATTCCGTAAATTACTGCAGGAGCCAGGAGGCGTACATGGAGACGACACAAGGACCCACAACACGGATACGCGCACGACCACCAACCGTCTCCATTACAAGCTCAAGCTCTAGCTCTACTAGAGTCAGAGTTGCCTTCGTCTTCGTCAGTCGTCAGGAAGAGAGTGTGGACTTGCAGCTGGTGGAGATTCCGAGTCTCAACTCCAAGGCCCAGGGAGTTGCAGGCAGCGGAGGATGGAGACGGAAGACGGCGGCCACCATCACCACGCCATCCGAGTCCCATCTCCAGGTCTAGTTCCTGACTCATCTCCTCCCTTTGTTTCCTCCGACAAATTCAGTCAGTTCCCCTCTCTTCTAGGGTTGAATTCTCGTATCACCTTAATCCATTAGAGTTCACGCGTGCCTACCTCCCCAAACCAGGGCTCTGCTCTGCGTCTGCGTGGTTTGGGGCTTCAACTTGATCGTCTCGCTGGTTGCTGTTTCCCTGCAGTTTCTAGCGCAACGAGTTGGATTCTGCAGAATGGGTACACCCAGCAGTTTCTAGGCAACTGGCAACTTTTTTTCTTTCATTTTGAGTTCTCTTGATTGGTGCCCTCTAGAACTAGATGCTCTTTTCAGTGGCATGAGAATCGCGATTTGAGTGCACACACAAACCCCCTTCTTTGGAACTTTTTCTTATTTTAATTAAACCCACTAAGCAGACCCTGAAACATGTTGTACCTCACAAGAATTATTTGTCATGGTCGTACACGGATGGTTGGAAGTGATTGGGCATTTTCCCCAACGACCACGTGGAACAACATATAATATATTCATGTGAACAATATGATACTACGTGGAACTATAGTTTTTTTTATTCATGTGAACAATATGATGCTACGTGTACTATAGTTTTTTTTTTCAGGACCTAAATAATGTCATGAAATTCAATCCCTGTTTCTGGGTAACTGGTCACACCAATCTCATTTTGCCCGTAGGGATCCTAGCTTCCAATGTGTTTCAAACTCTTTGCAAGAGGCGAAAGACATACCTGAAGTTTGCCACAAACTCTGAATATATCCTCCTACTTCTAAACTGACAAAATCTCAGTCCATATGTTCATTCCTTCTAAAACCACACTCATCACTGTAAATCGTAGCAATGCTGGACTATTCATCTTAGAACCGGTCATCAGTAATTACTACAAGCAATAAATCTCTTGAGCTTCCTCTTATTTTCATTTTGTAAATCCTTTGCATATCATATCACCATGCTGTTCGCGGCCAGCGTCTCTGAATTTTCAATTTTCCTTTGCTGCGTGTAACAGATAGTATAGCAATGGGGGAGGAGACCTCGCAGGCAAATGGCTCAACGACGTCGACGTCACTGAGACGGAAAGCAGCCGAGGTGATCGCCACCTCCCTGGAGACGTACAGGAGCAAGCCGTTCTCCTTCTGGCTACTCCTGTTCCTGAGCAGTGGCGCCATGCTCACCGCGTTCCCGGCGTCGAGCCTCCTGTCGCGGCTCTACTACAACGACGGGGGGCAGAGCAAGTGGATCCTGTCGTGGGCGGCCGTCGCCGGCTGGCCCCTGCCCGCGCTGCTCCTTCTGCCGCTCTACGCCCTCGGCAAGGCGTCGCTGACGCCGCTGTCGCTGTCGCTGTGCTTCTGGTACGCGCTCCTCGGCTTCCTCAGCGCCGCCGACAACCTCATGTACGCGTGGGCGTACGCGTACCTCCCGGCGTCCACGGCCTCGCTCGTCGCCGCGTCGTCGCTCGCGTTCTCCGCGCTCTTCGGCCGCGCCATCGCCAAGAACACGCTCAACATGTCGTCGCTCAACGCTGTCGTCGTGATCACCGCGGGCGTGGTGATCGTTGCGCTGGACTCCGGGTCCGACAGGCCCCCCGGCGTCACGCCGCGCCAGTACGCGCTCGGCTTCGTCCTGGACGTGCTCGGGTCGGCGCTCCACGGCCTCATCTTCGCGCTCTCGGAGCTCGTCTTCGCCAGGGTCCTCGGCAGGCGCTCCTTCCACGTGGTGCTGGAGCAGCAGGCGGCCGTGTCGCTCTGCGCGTTCGCCTTCACCTCCGCGGGTCTCGCCGTCGCCGAGGGCTTCCCGGCGATGCGGCGCGAGGCGGCACGGTTTGCGCACGGTGGCGAGGCCGCGTACGCGAACGTGATGGTGTGGACGGCGGTCACGTTCCAGCTGGGCGTCCTCGGCGGCACCGGCGTGCTGTTCCTGGCGTCCACCGTCCTCGCCGGCGTGCTGAACGCTGTCAGGGTGCCCCTCACGAGCATCGCCGCGGTGATCTGGTTCCATGACCCCATGAGCGGGTTCAAGATCTTGGCTCTGGTCATCACCGTGTGGGGGTTCGCGTCCTACATGGTTGGGCACTCCTCTGTTAGAAAAACGTCAGCAAGTTGATATCTTACCTTTCAGTAATGTGTTTGGTTGGGGACTTGGCAGTGGCCAAGTGAGATAATATCCCATTTCATTTTGGTGTTTGGTTGGAGAACTGGTGGAATAGAACTGTCAAGACGGAATATTTCTCTAGGATACAGTTCCTTCTCGTCCCACAAAACTGAGTAGATAATCTCGCCCCTGGCAATGGTGTTGGACTCCGTCGCAGCCCCATGGCCGTCGGCCTCCCGCTCCCGCCCACTCCTCCCTCCCGCGCAGCTGTGCCAAGCGCCCGCGCAACTGTGCCCAGGCAGCTGCACCCGCTCCTGTGCCGACGACGACAACGCCCTGGGCAGCCACGTCTCCCAGCCATGGTAAAGGATTTTTTCTTAAACAAATATTTTTTTTCGAATAGGTTAAAAGATGAGTTGAATTCAAGCCCTGGTCGAATTCAACACAAGATTATTTCACACATATTTTTAATTTGATCTAAATAAAACCCTAACACTATCTTCTCTCATGACATTTTTACGATTTTTCTGTGATTTTCTATGGATTTTAGAAGACACAGGTTTGCTAAAAAAAAGGGAAAACGAAATGAAAAGGTAAAAGGCCTGCCATGGGCCAGTTTCGGCCCACTCGGCCCAGGCTGGATCTGAGGCCCATCAGGAAGAGGCCCATGCGAAGAAAAAAGGAAAAAAGAGGAAGTTTTGTATCAGGAACCCTAGGTTTTACCAAAATCCATTTTTACCCTTTCACCTTTTCTTTTCTCTTCCACTTTTTCACCATGGACCCTGTTCTTGTTTCTATTCCTTCCCCATCCTCCGTCTTCACAGGAACGGGGGTACATAGAGGCGCTCCAAGCGTGCGGCTTGGGTCATCCTGTTCGCTTGAACTTATCAGTCAACGTATAGTATTTTTTTCTCAAAATAAATCAGCTTCAGCCGTATAAACCATCAGCCAAATAGCGCCAGATCCCTGGCCATGGAGGGCGTGCGGGGGCGTGGGGGCGTGGGGCGTGGGGCGAAGGGCGTTGAAGCCCATGTGCGGGATGATCAAAGAAGCTTGACCTTTAGTTAGATTAAGTTGAAGCCTTTGAAGTATGATTAGGAGTAATTAGTCTCAATGATGTTGAAATCCTAGGTACGAAGCCTTCAAAGTTGATTGCCTCGTACATGTCCATTGGTCGTCTTGCGAAAAGGTACGGACATTACAATGCTGGGATGTACATATCAATGTCGCCGCCGAGTTTCTCTATGCGAAACTACCGAAGAAGACTACGCATGCATGCACACCACCCAGCCAAGACCGAGAGGGTAGAGTAGAATTGTAGAAACGATATTCTTGGTTTGTTAGTGTGGTTGCTTTCGGACGAAGAAGACTACGGACATTACGATGGATATCAGCCAAGACCGAAGAAGACTACGGACATTACGATGGATATCAGCCAATTCTTGGTTTGTTAGTGTGGTTGCTTTCGGACGATCGCCACGTCCCTCGGCTCTCCAGTTCTATAAATCCGGCCCCCTTGGGCTGTGACCCTCTTGAGCCTCGACAAGTCCTCAGCCCAATAGTCACTCGTCGAGAACAACTTTTATTGCCACATTTCAGATCGTCTATTCCGTTGCCCCCTATACAGAGGTAATAAGCAGACTTGCATGCAAGCTCACGCCAACCCGAGGTAATTAGCTAGTATTGTATAATGCATATGGTATCATTAGTTAAATTTGATATGAAGATGCAGGCGCCGTCTCAGTCTTGTTCGATACACAGCTTCTTCGAAAAGCGTCTCTCTCAGAATGAAGTAAAAATAATTTAGAATTTAGAATGAATGCCATCCCTCTCTCATTGGCGCATGTGGATCCAAGTTCCAGGCGTCATGGTCACGTGGGTGGTATATTTTGAACTAGCAACCCGCCGGCCTTTTGAATTGAATTGGTTAACTGGAGCGCCATAAGTTTACTCCGTGATAGTTTAATTACTTCCTTCGTTTCAGTTCGTTTTGATTTTCCTAGATACATTATTTTTATTATACATGTAGATATACAATATATTTTAAATACACAATAAAACTATAATAAATTTATAAAATCAAAATAACTTATAATTTAAAATAAAAGGATTAACAATAAAAGAAAAGGAAAAAAAACAATTTCATCAGTCCACCCGGCGTGAGCGAAACTACAACTCACCCTGCGAAGTGCGAACCCCACTCATCATCCTTGTTTGTAGATATTGGTCATACTTTGTTTTCGAAATATTTTAATATACAGATAGTTGTTTAAATACATACTGGTAATCTTTTGGGAGCAGTACCTTATATTAAGCTCTGAATTAGACAGTATCCAGGGTCGGTTTTTCTGCATGTACACTGATAAGTTTTTTTTCGTAGTATTTTAATAAGGTCTTGGTTGAACGTAGGCCCCGTTTAGCCGGGCTCCTTTGGTCCTGGGCTCCACGCTACAACACTAGAGGGTACACAAATCATGACTTCACCTGGCTCTACGTTCAATTCACGAGGAGAGAGAAAAACATGTCCTGTAAATAATACTGATGTAGGAGCGAGAGCTGCAAGAAGACGTGCAAAATAAGCATGTACTCATATCCATCGTAATCAATGTGTTAGAGTAGAATTTAGTTTAATTTACACCCTAGGTCTTGTTTAAATGCACTCGTATCTACCGCAATTTACATGTGTTGTAGTGGATAACAATTTCAACACAATCCACTCCAATACACATAGATTTAATTTACTTCAACACACGTAGAATGAGGTGAAACGATCACTAATAGGACAAGTTAAACAAATTGCTAGCTACAAGCGACTTATAAATTTCTAGGAGATCTTATAGACAAAAGAGTGGCATGGAAGATTACAATAGACTTAGCATAGAGTATAATGTAGACGCTCATAACGCACGCACGCAAATTCGACCCCTGTGTATCCACGGAGATCTTATAAAAAAAACATTGGTCTAGAAGATTACAATAGACTTACGTAAGTAATGAAGTCACCACAAGTGTCTTGTCATCGACGAGAACGTCTCCTACCACTAAAAGCACAAAGCCGTTAAATCTTAAAATATTCGTTCTCACGGGGAGTCGAATCCGAAACCCTAGATGCTACCGAGGCTCTTGTAACAACTAACACACCCTTTTGCAGTTTTCCTGACCGTTGTTGGTGCTCTAGCGAGCGCTGGGTTTCCTATTTCTTTCATTTTTCTCTCTTCTTTGTTTTAACCAGGTGAGCTAAACCAGTTGGCCATTCAACCCATTTTCTCTCCGTGTGCTATAACAAAATTTTGTTATACTATCATTTCCAAAATCTTTTAGAATTATACTAAACTTATTTGTAGAGGTATTTAAAAATTTTCAGTAAGTGTTTGTATTTGGATCTTTCTTTTTGAAAACTTAGTCGTTGATTGAGTTGTATTGTTATAAAAAAAAGTTAAAACATAGGTAGATGGCGTAGTTTCGAAAACACAGCGCCCACGGGACTTGCCCACTTTTGGCACTGGCGTACTGCGGAATGTGTAGGTCAGAACGGATTATTACAGGCAGGGTAAACATTAAACAATGTTTCACCGGAGAAATCAATCCGAGGATAATAACGAAGAGAGACCGAGAGAGAGAGCAAAGGTTTCTTGAGCTGACACATATAACGGAGATTCTCGTGTATGGAACCCGGATTTTTTATTTTTTAGCATTTTTTTAAAAAAATTCACAAATATGTTCCTGGAGGTATGATTTTAAAATCTGGACCCTTAACTCGGCGCCATCGTTGATGGCGCTGAGTTTACACGTCTCGCCGCCATAGATTCTGGCGCCTAGGTCTTGGGCTCGACGCAGACATGACGGTTACTTGGCAGACAGCTTGGCACCATAGATCTTGACGCCGAGCTTGGCGCCGTGGTTATTGGCGCCAAGCCCTGTCTTACGTATGGGCCGCCCCTTCCTTTCTCTCTTCCTCTCTCTCTCTACCGGTCTCGAGCCAGCGCTGCCGCACCGCCGCGCCCGCCGAACGGAGCGTCGGCCGTCGCGCACCCGATGTGCGCCGGCCCTCCCGGCCCGTGCCACCTCGTCCGTCCTGGCTCCGCCGTGCGCAGAGGCTCCCTTCGGCGACCCCGGCCACGACACGGCCCCTGCTCCTAGCGTGCCACGATCTCACCGTCGATCTCGTCCTCCGTGTCCCCGTCCTGCTCTGGACCCGGCGTTCCCGTCCGCGTGGCATCGTTGCATCGACTTGGACAGGTAAATTTTTGAATATGCAATGTATATACTTAGTTAGCTTAAATTGTAGTGCTACTTTGATTATTTGGTAGTTTCTAGTAAATTTGATGATGTAGGTAGTTGATTTAGTTAGTGAGATAGATATAGTTAGATAGATATAGTTAGATAAATATAGATAGATAGCTAGTGACATAGGTACATAGATATAGTTATTAGATAACTAATTGATTTAGTTAGTTAGATAATTATAGTTAGATAGCTAGTGACATAGTTATTTAGGGTGTAGTTGGTTAGTATCTATTAGAGAGGTACTATATAGCAGCTACTTTGGACTAAAAGAATTGTATTTCAATTTTTGTTTGAACTACTAGATGGACAACCTAGTGAGCATATATCATGGAGGCACCGTGGAAAGAGATCGCTATGGATATGTTGAGTTTGTTGAGATGCAAAGCGTGCCTGTGTTATTCAATGAGAAGCCATCATTTAGTAAGTTGGTTGCAAGGGCTCCGGAGGAGCTACATTGCCATGGAGCTGCTGATGATGATGGCATAGCAGTGGAGGGTGTACTTCGCCTAGGTTCCCCTCCCAACATCCTATGGAAGATGATCCCAATTAGGTGTGCGGACCAGTGGGAGAACTACGTGAGATCGGCTATGAAGTGCTAGTTTTAAAGTTTAGACGTGGTTTTGCATCGGGTGTTAGTTGATCCCATCCCTCATGGGTTTTCCCCACCAATGGGTCAGCAGGCACACTTTGACCCTCCCGTCCCGGAACCTGATATGGATGTGGAGGTTGCACCTACAGTTCTCGATGCTCAATCTGCCTCCAATGAGCTAGTTGGAGATGCTTGTCAGACTCATGATGTTGTGGCAGATCCTCCTCATGAGATCCCTTTGATATAGAATCATCCGAGTAAGTGTCTTATCCGCATGGTTATTGGGAGCTTACCCCCTTCCTTATTCTTTCCCTATTTTTCTACTTATGTTGTAGGAGACATTTCTGACAATGTGGATGTGCCCACTGTTGCTGCGCAAGTGCACAATGGAGATGGATTCTATGGCTCCAATAGTGTTGAAATAATGAATGATTCGGAGCCATATGAGATGGAAAGGGCTCTTGATTCTGATGATGATCGTCCTATTGGAGAGCTAACAGAGAGTGATGTTGAGATGCTGAGGCGTATCTTTCTCGACCGCCGTGATCCAAGAGTTCATGAGTTCAGCGATCTTGCTCATTCCGATCAAACGTGTGCAGAAGGACATGATGATGAGCTCCTATAAGCTCCTAAGGCCAGCCCTAACATGGTAATTGAGAAGGGTAGGTATTCAAGGACCTCCTTGCATTGAAGAGGTGGTTGCAGGCGTTTGTAGTGATACGAAAGAGACCTTACAAGGTCTTGCATTCATATATGGAGCGCCGTTACATAGTTGTGTGTGACAAGAAACGCTGCCCATGGAGGGTTTGTGCAAGGAAGCAAAGGGTCACCGAAAAGTGGAAGATCACAAAAGTTGTCGGGCCACACAATTGTGCTGACCATGTGCTGACACTAAAGCATCGGCAGTTGATATCTATCCTCATTGCCAAGCGGTTGATAGGAATATTGCAGGGAGAACCCAACATGAAGGTTAGGACAATGATCAGGACCGTTGAGGCGTTGTATGGAGGTTATGTGATAACTTATGGTAAAGCTTGGAGGACTAAGCAGCGAGCGTGGAAGATGATATATGGGGACCGAGAGGAGGGTATGAGCAGCTGCTAGTACTTTTCAATGCAATCAAAGCGGTGAATCTAGGCATGCATTATGAGTACATCCCAAAACCAAATGCATGGAAGGATGGGAGGCAGATATTCTTCCATACTTTCTGGTGCTTTCCTCAGTGTGTCGTGGCCTTTAGGCACTATCGTCCCGTCTTCTCCATTAATGATACGTTCTTGATTGGCAAATACCAGGGCACACTTCTTATAGCCATATCCTGTGACGCGAACAATAAGTTGGTTCCTTTGACATTTGCTTTGGTTGAGAAGGAGAACAATGATAGTTAGGGATGGTTCTTGAGGCTAGTCTAGATACATGTGGTTGGACCTTGTAGGGAGATTGGCATCATATTTGATAGGCACTAGGGCATACTTAATGCCGTGCGAGAGCAGATAGAGGGGTATGCACCTTTGCACCATCGTTGGTGTACTCGGTACCTTGCCGAGAATCTACTCCTAAAGGATGGTGTGAAGGATAACTTTGATCTGTTCCAGGAGTCTACTCAACAGCTTGAGGACAAGTACTTTTAGAAAAAGTTGGAGTAGGTCAGAACTACATCAAATACAGAGGTAGACAATGGCTCACAAGTTTGATGATGGATTTGGAGAAATGGACAAGAGCTCATGACACTGGTGGATGGCGGTACGAGTTTCAGTGCACCAACATGGCGGAGTCATTCAATAAGTTGCTATTGAGGATACGTGGTATGCCCGTGAATGCAATCGTTCAATTCACCTTCTACAAGCTTATTGTCATGTTCAACGATAGACACGCCCATACATTAAAGTTGCGGAGTGATGGAGATATATGGGCTCCAAAACCAAAGGCACACTTAGAGAAGGCAAATGAAAGGGCTGCACATATGAGGTTACATGTTTTGACCACGCCACAGGGACTTATCAGGTCGAGCATAGGGGCGGTACAATGTCCGACAGCAAGGTCCGAGAGTCGAGGATGCATGTGGTAATCCTCTAAGATTTCACATGCACTTGTGGTAAACCAAGGCAGTACCACTTTCTATGTTCTCATTTGGTGACAGTAGCTAGGCATCGCAACTTTAATATCGAGAGCAGGATACATCACGAATTCAGCGTCGACATGCTTGTGCACACATGAAGCCCCGCTTTGTGCCTTTCTAGGACCCTAGAGAGTGGCCTCCATATGATGGTCCAAAGTACAATGCAGATCCAGCTTACCATTGGAACAAGTGTGGATCAAGGAAGATGATGAGGCACATGATGGTTATGGATCAGATACCCGGAAGAACAAGGCATGGGAAAGGAACCCCATTTCTTATTGACCCCGAGCCATACGAGTGTGGTAGACTGGGCCACAATTCATGCACTTGTCATTGGCAGATTAGTGAGGTGCGACTATTGGTTGCTTTCATTATTTCATATTTGTCGTACTCATTCAATTAATTATGCATGTCTCAATTTATGCTTGTAATTGTGTCAAATACTTGTACATTTCTAAGTTTATGTTTCATTGTATATTGAATTTCTATTTCATTGACTTTTTTTGTAGGATGGCACAATTCTACCTGCTCGACCCGATGTACGAGGAGACTCACCGAGGATGTCTCATAGCGGAGGGGCAGGTAATAATCTATACGTCTTGTTCAAATTTTTATGAGCGTACATGCGTTCGTGAAGTAATAGGAGACTATGTTTATTCCATGTAGGACCTTTCGCTCCTTCATCCTAGAACCCACAATGGGTTCTTGGACATGCAGTACGACAACAGGTACACTCCTTTCCTGCAAAGAGCTAGCCTGGATGTCATCTCTTTTTAGGTTCATCGTGGGTTGCCCAAGTTCAACTCAGCGGCCATAACTGTGTTGGTTGATAGGTATTATCTTCAATCATTGCCTTCATTCATGGCCATTTGTTCATGCACTTGCCTTTTTGACATGTAATCTTGCTTTGTCTAAAATGTGGATGGCGACCGAAGACTCATAGCTTTCACTTGCCTTTCAGAGAGATGACAGTCATGCTCTAGGACTGTCAGAAGATGCTAGGTCTAAGGATTCACGACAACGCAGTGACTAGGCAGTGCAGGTTAGAAGGTTGGAGAGCATGAGTAGAGGCCTTCCTTGGGCGTGAGGTTGGTGAGCAAGGGGCTCGCACTTCTGGAGTTCTAATCTCCTGGCTTCGGCAAGAGTTCGCACAGTGCCTCGAGGAGACAGTTGGGTACTACTACAGGGCATGGATCCTACACCTGTTTGCCTACGTTCTCTTCCCTGATGCCACGGGTGACACTACGTCGTGGATGTGGGTCCACCGCGTCAGTGACTAGGACTAGGCGGGTCTGTACAGCTAGGGCTCTGTAGTGTTGGGTTTTATTTACCAGCAGCTTTGCGAGGCGTGTCGTCAGACTTCATCCTCAGCATCACTTGGTGGATGCGTGTATCTGCTCTAGTTGTGGATGTGGGCTCATCTACCAGTTGGCCGTCCTGAGGTTCTGGCTCATCGTGAGTGGTTCCCAGGTCAGCCTCCACGTTGGCAGCCAACGTGGGCGTACCTATGGGACCAGGTTAGGGTTATGCACGTGAGGTCACAACGGGCGTACATTGAGTTCACGAATGAGCTAGACACGCTCATAGCATCTAGTGTAAGTAAATTTTATTTCCCATGCTGATTTGAAATGGTTTAGTATAGCATCTAATATCTTGTTTGGACATATTGCAGGTGTCGTGGGAGCCGTACGATGGAGAGGAGGCACTTCTTTTTAGTTGAGCAACATGTGTGGGTGCGACGATGACTTCTATAGGATGAGGTGCCATCTAACCTGTTTCTATGCTGTCGAGTTCCACCTGCCAGATAGAGTTACATGTCAATTTGGAGTGAGACAGCTTTGGCCAATGGCTCCGTTCTATAGGATGGTCCATTTTTCATTAATACGGTGACATGTACATGGATTGAAGTACTGATGACATACGTGCACTTTTAATATGGTGACGTGCAGGTTGGATCGTCAGAAGAATAGAAAGATTTTTGATTGGGAGAAGCACCACCAGTACTACATTGAACAATGGGAGCTGTTGCACGACAACGTGGACGAGAACAATGAGCCGCACATAAACTGTGAGTATAGGCGCTACCAAGCTTGGTATCAACGTGCGACACGTTATAGGCTGAGGCTACAATAGACAGAAGATGACTACATCGACATCGAGTCCTCCGACGATGAAGACACGATGTACGACCAAACTACTCGTGTAGGAAGGCAGGAGGAGGCAGGACCAATCTTGGACAGAGTGGTAAGTTAATTGCCTTATTTTTTCTATGTTAAGTTACATACCAATACATTCTGCGTTTGAGGTCTCTATTTTAGTTAGTGGCACCTTTAAGTCGTAGCATCCTTATAATTCAGTACAACAGATAGAGTTGAGGAACTGGTCAGGAATTAACTAGTACTCCATACTAGATTAGTAGCGTCCTCATTTTTCAATGTCCACCACAATCTTACTATGAACTTTGTAGCAGAGCAATACTCTCAAATGCTCGGTTGAAGACTTTAAAATATATTATTAATACATTAAATTCTTTCAGTTAACATTATTTTGTACAACAGAGACTGTCACATCGGCTACGTCGTGTGGCTGCTTGTTGTGGTTGCATGACAGCCACAACGTAAGACGTGCATGTTCCTTCCGTAGGCAGAGAAGGCTTAGGTTTGTTTAGCCAAGCCCCTACAGGGTCCATAGGCATTGCGTACGAGGACGAGGACGAGGACGACGACAAGGTGGACTAGAGGCACGAGGAGCTTGGCCCGTCTCTGCTCTAGGACGCTCCCTTGACTCAGCCTACACAGCCTTCAGGCACTAGGCGACGCCGTCCACCTGACCCTTACACTCCAGGCATCGACGCTATTGGTCACAAGAGTAAGGGTAAGACTAGGAGGCAGTCAGGGTTTGTGGTAGATGTTATTATGTAGTTTTGTGGACTTTTATTATGAACTATTATGGACTGTATGGACTATTATTATCGAATATGAACTACTATGGACTATAATTATGGACCATGTGAACTATTAATATTTGTATGTTTCAGATGAATGTGGCATATATTTGTATGTTTGTACATGTTGTATTGAGGTTAAATATTCATCTCATATTTGTGTATGGATGGTATCAAAAAATAGGGGAAATTATGGCAAAATTTTCTACCTAAAGTACGTATTAATCAGCGGCGTCAGTTTTTCTGGTTCAAAATAGTGATTGAAGTCTGAAATCGAATAGGCTTTTTAGTCATGGAATCTAGGGGAAATAGCCTTTACAATCAT